>NC_056725.1:800543362-800800862 GCF_019279795.1 Protopterus annectens
AATACTTGGGTCTCATTACTTTACATGCAAAGGGTGAAATTATTCTGGCGGGAGATTTCAATGGCTTATTATCAGATGAAGACACCTCTAAAAATAGAAAGGTTAAACTAACAATGCAAGCTAAAAAGCTAAACAGCTTTATAGCCTCAATGAATTTTAGAAACATATATAATTTAAGAGTTCAAAATTCACTTCAATACACTCACTATTCTTTCCGATTCGGCACACAAACTAATATTGATAAGATTTTTTTGTGTCTAACACTCTTTCCTCTAAGATAAGTAATGTTGCAATACAGTCATGTCCACTCTCTGACCACAAGGCCTTTTTGTTCAGCTTACCTGTGAAAAAAGATATGATAATTTTTCAAAGAATCCCAGCCTATGTTATTAAGTTAAAAGGTTTTAAGGAGTGGTTATTAAAAGAAGTAAATGCATTTATGGAAAACAAAAATAATGGTGAAGTAACAGATATCATAGTCTGGGATGCATTAAAAGTTCACATCTTTAGTGGAGTTAAAGCTTGGTATTTTCAAAGGAGAAAGGAATGGGACAAGGAACTTTCTGATTTACAAGCCAAAATAGATAAGATGAAACTAAATTTAAAATCAAATGATAAAGCAGTATGTACCAACATTTCTAAGCTAAACCACAAATATTTAGAAATATTGAATCATAAGGTTGCTATAAGCTTAGAAAAGATTAAACTACAGTCCCAGTCAGTAAACCCCAGACATTTACATGAATTAGCTATCAGATACAAACTAATTAGTAAACAAAATCACATTAATGAAATTAAATACAAGAATAATAGCACAGTAAAAAGAACAACTTATTTAGGAGGTATAGTAGAAGCCTTTAGAAATTATTATGGGTCAATCAATGACATGCAATCACCACAAGATTCAGATGATGTAACAGATACATTTTTACAAGAAAATATCAAGACCAAACTATCAAAACAACAAAATAGTACCCTAAATAAACAAATAACCTTAGCAGAAGTGAAAGAACAAGTTAAAAATCTGAAGGATAATAAATCCCCAGGGTTAGATGAGATAATCCAAGAAATATATAAAATTCTTCCAGAGCACACAATAAAGTTATTATTAAACACATTCTCCATGTTAAAATGAGATTTAATTTCTCCCCTCCCCTCGTGGAAGTACTCAATAATTTCCCCCATTCTTAAACAAGGTAAGGACCCCCAACTATTTGCATCTTATAGACCCATATCATTGTTAATCATTGATTATAAAATTTTCATGTCTCTCCTAGCCAAAAGACTAAAGAATATATTACCCAATCTAATACACTTTGATCAAACTGGCTTTATCTTACATAGAAAGGTGCATGACAATATTATTAAGCTGCTATCTCTAATAGACATTGCAAACAAAACCAAGAAGCAATTAACTATTGTTAGTCTGGATATTGATAAGACCCATGCTGATGGTGCTGCGGTAGCGTTGTCGCCTCACAGTAAGATGCTGTCTGGTTCGATTCTCAGCTAGAGCGTCTTCTACATGGAGACATGCGTGAATGGGCATAACTTCGTTGAAGGTTGCGCATCAGGGCTGGTAACTCGGCATGTAAAAATCAACTACCAATCATTAGTGGATCGGAGTTCTGCTGTGGCGACCCCTAACCGGGAAAAGCTGAAAGACACAAACAAGTCTGGATATTGATAAGGTGTACAACTCCCTTAGTTGGTCATACTTACAAAAAATCTTTAAAGAATTTAACTTTACTTCAGATTTCACTAAACTGATATTAAATATTTATAGTGATTCTAAAGCATTTGTTAAGATTGGTTCATGTCTATCATCCCTAGTAAAATATCATAAGGGCACTAGACAAGGTTGCCCTCTATCCCCATTATTTTTTGCTTTATCAGTGGAACCTTTTGCTTCATTTATTAGAAATAACCCAAATATCAAAGGATTTCAAGTTAATGAGGGATACTGTCCAAAAGTTCAGCGTTTTGCGGAAGATATTCTACTAACATCCAGTGACATAGAAGGCTCTTTACAACATATCATAAATGCCATAACCTCTATTTGGAAAAAAATCAGGGCTCAATTTTAATCAAAATAAAACCAAAACAATTTTAATAAGAAAATAAATAGCAATTTGCAAAAATACAATACATTCAACTGGGAAAATGATAAGATAGATTATCTAGGAATAAGTATTAAGAATAAGTGGAGTGAGACTATTGAATTTAATTTCACTAAACTGGTAGCTATAATCAGTGACTTGACTAAAAAGTGGAACAAAATATTTTTCGCCATGGAAGACAGACTTACATTAATAAAAAATTATTATTTTGCCCAAGATGTTATTTTACATACAATCATTGATTTCACCTCCTCCTAAGAAATTCTTTAAACAAATAGATTCCCTATTACTAACTTTTCTTTGGTTCCCAAAGAAATCAAGAATAGCCTATAAATGGCATGTTAGAGCCTGGGACGGTAATGGGATTGGCTTTCCCAACATATAATTATATTCCAAATCTGTTACTATTAACATAATACTACACTGGCTTTCATCCATATACACCTATAGCTGGAAACAACTACATGAAATACATATAACCTCCTCTGAGAACTCAGGAACCCAGTTTAAGGAAACCGTTGAAATTAACAAAATATGTTGGATACTCCGTGAATATTGCCTATATAATAAGACATTTAGTCACTTCTCACATGGTATAAACCAAATATTTTATATTTTCAAAAATATAATTGACAACAATTATAGTTTAAAGAACACCTTTTTCATTACATTTCCCATAGCTTATACACCAGATTGCCTAGATACCTTCAATATCAATAAAATGCAGAATCTTAAAGAGAATAATCTAAAATTTTGGCACCAGTTTATAGACAATAAGAACATCCAACCAATGAACTTTCTCTTAGCCAGATATAATGTCTATCAATATAATTGGCTCTGTATCCAATCTTTAAGACAGTTTGTTAAAAATAAAGTTAGAGTGCCAAAAAATCTGGAAACTGATATTATACCAAGATTGATACAACTATTCATATGGTGTAGTTCGATGAACATTGAACATAAATTAAGCATATCACATGTGTATAAAATCTTACAAGAAGACTTGATTACTTTTGACTCAGCTTTTTGGAATTACTCAATAAAGATTAAGGGTGAACCTTTATCTAATGATAATAAGAAACAGTTATTCAATTCAGTAAAAAAAAAACCTTCATCATCTTTATATTGGAGACCATATACCCGGAGATTTATTCATAGAAGCTTTTATACTCCACACAGAATTGACCTTATAACCAAGAGTAATGAAAGCAAATGTTGGAGGTGTGGTGATAGTCTTGAAGCCAACTAGGTTCATATGTTCATCGAATGTAGAACTCTCACACAATACTGGAGTGATTTTAGACATTTCACAAAAGCCCTGTGGTCTGATAACTGTCATATTACTAGTTCTTTGATATTATTCAATGTTCCGACCCCAAGTGTAATTCCAAGACATCAGTTACCTGTCCTTTGGTTAATTCTAGCTATTGCTCGAAAAATAATTACATTGAACTGGAAAAATTAGCAAGATCTTATGTTTACTGAGTTTATTTCAATAGCAAAGTCTGTATGTAAAAAAGAAATGCAAACTATTTATCAGAGATCATCAAATGTAACACACAAAAGACTAGCTTGGCAAAAATTGGAAAGATTGTTAGATAAATATTGATTACCTTTCTTGGATAAAACAAACGTTTATCATGGATGTTTGTATATAGTGTAAACAGTTATTATGTTTTATATTGTTTTTTTCTAATACTTTATGTCCATGTTTATTAACAAAATTTAATAAAAATGTTCTTGGGACAAAGAAATACCCAGTAAAAGAGATTAATGTCATCATCCAAACTAGCTACACACTAAAAGATACTCTGGTCGTGCACATTTAGCTTCCCTTCTACCACATCAACAGCAATATTCGTTAGGCTCTTGAGCATCTCGCAGTTGGTTCTATGCAATATATGGTAAGTCTTCCATCTAGCAAAGACTGACAAATAATCACATATGACTTTTTTTGCCGAATGTTTTAAAATTATGAGACTTCTTGATTAGGATTCGGTCCAGTATATTCCTTGTGCCTATGTCACTGACAGTTCTCTTAGGTGTAACTTTAAGCTGAGATAATCTTAAGTCATCTGCCCTGATATTTACTTTTTCAGGTTATATTATAGTCTTTAAGAAGAAATAAATCACCTTTACTATATTTCTCAAACTATGAAAGTCTGTCATTTAGCTGGTTTACTGCTTTATCTGGTTTTACTTATTCAAGTCTATAGCACTTTTTTTGTATACTTCCAGTTAACACCCATACGTCTTATGATGTCCAGACCTTTCTTGAGTCTGACTTTTTAACTAAGTGACTTAACTAGCTTATAATACACAGTATTTGAAAGCTCAGGGATTTATTAATCATAGGATCATAGGAAGTTACTAAGCTATTGGCTCTGAGGCCGTGTTTCTGGTACCAGTCATTTGTTTGGGCGAGACCCTCTCGGACGATGTCCACATCACTAGGGGAGTTGATGACAGTGCCCAGCTTGCAGTCATCTGCAATCCTGGTCAGCCATAGCCCACTGGTTTTGTCCTACACCTCAGAAAAGTATATCCCAAACAACAGAGGCCCCCAAGACCGATCTCTGGGATACACCGCTCATTACAGGTCTACTGCTTGAGGTGGCTTCCCCTATTTTTACTAGATGGGTTCTATCAGTGGGCCACTTTGCTACCCATCTGGTAACATATGGATTGATGCATAGTTTAGAAAGTTTATCTATTATACCCAAGTGGGGAACAGTATCAAAGGCTTTGGCCAAGTCAAGGTAGGCAGTGTACACCATCTTCCCCTCACCCATGGCTTTGGTGACTGTCTCAAAGAAGTCGACCAAATTTAAGAATCATGGGTTCCCCTTGATGAAACCAAACTGTGTGGGACTGAGTGTTTACAGGTTGTCAATGTCATTGTTAATGAGGTCTATGACAATCCGTTCCATGGCCTTGCAGATCAAGCTAGTTAGGCTGGTGGGTCTATAATTTCCTAGATCAGTTGATGCTCCACCATTGTGCAAAGGGATGACAGTGGCTGTCCTCCACTCAGCTTGGACAAAGCCGGTACTTAGGGTTTGGTTGAATAGGGTGCCTAATGGTGTTGCAAGTTCCTGCCTGAGTTCATGTAGGATGCAGTCTGGGATATTATCGGGTCCCATGGAGGCTGTATTTTGAGAAGGCAGTGATGACTTGTTCCCTAATGATAAGAGGAGGGAGGCAGATGCTGGGGATTTCCTGATTTACTGATGGGAGGTCAGAGGGGTGACGTTTTCACTGAACCTGTCTGCCAGCAGGTTGACTATACCTACAGCATTTGTGTATGTGGTGTCCTTGACCACCAGTTCTGAGCAGATCTGAGTGCATCATTTGAGACTGAGGACATATGTGAAGAAGGCCTTAAGACTGTCTTTAGTAGATGTGGCCAGTTTGGACTCGAAGTTTGCTTTGGAGGATTTCACTAGTGCCCTTATTTGCTTTTTCAGGCTAAGGAGAGATTGCTTCCATTTAGGCACCCGTTCCATCTTGGTCCTGGACAGCAACTTTTTTCCTTTTAATATAGAGTTTACTTATTACAGGTTTACTCTTCCTTGAGGAGGAGGATTTTGTCCTGCCGGGCATTCCTAATTCCATGCAGCTATATAAATGCTTGATGCTCGTATAGTATTTTGGTGTAGATTTGGACATACGGTGCCAGTTCCTATGGAGGGGGAGGGGGCTGCGAAGCTGTTTATACTGTCCCTCAGGAGTTGTAATCAGCTTTGGAGAAGTTTTTTTGTTTGACCCTAGTGGGGGGGGGGGGTGTCGGGGAAGATGGTGACTTTGAAAGTGATTGCTTTGTGGTCGGATCTTACCAGGGAGGATGACACTGTAGGGATGCTGCAATGGTTACTCGTGTTGGTTAATATGAAGTCCAGGATATTATCTCCTCTTGTGGGGGTGTCGACCAGCTAGTCCAAGGCATTTGCATTGACAAAATCAAGGAATCTCTAGGTATTTGTGTTTTGGCTTGAGTAGTTCTTTCAGTCTATGGTTGGATCATTAAAGTCACCCAGGATCAGGGTAAACGTCGAATCTTGATAGATTCAAAGAGGTCCGGATAAGTGGAGTGAGCTTCTTGAGTCAAAGTTGGGGGCCTGTAGCTAGCTATGATTTGAATAAAAATGTCACTGATTGTTAATTTAATTGTTCCACAGTAGAATACTTTTAAAGTTGATTTTTCAGAAAATGGTCTGGACTGGAAGGATATGTGTGTGGGCAGTACGAGGTGCAACATTCCACACCACAGAAGTGTTAATGAGTTAAGTATATGCATCTCACAGTGATGAGTTTCTGCTTGTTTAGATAGCTCATCACGGATACTGCTTCCCTAATAAATATATCTCACAGTTAAGAAAAGACAGGTGCACAAATATAGCAATACCTTCAGCCATCCGTTAAGTCCTAGCTTTTCAAAAAAATGAAGCTTGATAGTATTAACTGCTCTAGATATGTGATACTAACCAAACTTCAGATGCAGCCAATATATGTGGTTTAAGTATAATATAAACCATACATGGAAATATACAGACACGTCTGGCCTTTTAATGCAAGAACTTTGCATCCTTGATTATAATAATCAGACTCCTCTGTCATATTCTGTCATCTTGCTATTTCATAATCAAGCCAGAAATCCTTTCTATGTCACTAGGCCTAAAGGTTTGTGAGCTCAGTACTATAATATTTATTTGTGAAAATGGTTTGATATCTGAGCCAGTTACATTTCTGGCCCAGATCTGTGTTGATTTTTTTCATCAGTGCCAAAAATTACAGCACAACTTTAAAGTCCAATTCAGTAGTAGCTTCCTAGAGCATAGCATCATATTGAGTGAAAAGAAGCTTGTTGTCTAAGGAAAGGGAGCAAGTTGGTATGGCTGATAAGGTGTCTGTTAAAACTGCAATCACAATTTGTAGAGTCAGTTTTACTTAAAACACACCACAGTTCTCCTGCTTCCTAATGTTATCAGGGATTAACTACTGGTACTGGAAAAGGATCTATTTCACTGTAAATAAAGAGTTACATTAAGGGATTTTACCTAATTAACTACATCTATTTCTGCTAAGTACAGGGTCCCTTAAAAGTAAGGCCACACCTAGGTGTCAGGTAGGATGAACCAATATGGCATTCTAAGTCCACAATCCACACTTGCAACACAGGACACTCAAGAGATGACCACAGTGAGGCAGCTTCTAGTGTGTAATGAAATTGTTTGGGTCATCTGACCTATATTGAAATGATAGGTGAGTGCGGAGAATATATGGATATGGGCAGGGCTATGCATGTGTTTTTTTTAAGAGTACCTGTATGACTTGTTAGACAGTTCACTTCACTTCACTGGTTCAGATAAGTCCCTGTTGGAAAACCTTCCTTTCTTTTTCTCAGTTGTATTGATGTTTATTGCTCTATTAGATATCAGCTAAGAGGGGAAGCTGTGATTGTGGTAGGCAGATTTTCTATAGGGATCTCTACTTTCAGTGCTTTTTCTGCTTAGGGGCAGAGCACAATTGTAAAAAATGTACAGTTTGTTAGTCTTTCATCCCAAAGACCTTAAGAACTTAACTTTCATCACTCAGCTCATATTTGGAAAAGCAGCATTTAAAGACCCTCTTCCAAATTAAAATGGTGGACCCCTCTATCCCTGACATAGTGCTCAGTCATAAAAATAAACTTAAGAATCCTAAGCCTGAAAGCACTGCTATCCTGTCAGACTCAGACATACTCGTTCAGGTCTTAGAACCCACAGTATGCCCAAAAATAACTCAGACTCTTGCTATCATGGCCTGCCAGAGGCTGACATGGTATATGAGGTTCACACGTTCAATGTGACTGTAGTTAACAGTAATGCTGAGAAGGACGACCTCCATATTATTTCAGAGGAACCTAAGGGCATACTTCAGATTCTTGTTAGGGAAGAAATTCCATAATCTATCATTGAAGTGCATCAGGGGTCAGAACCTGCCAATTATTAAAAGCACGTGTCACACCAAAGAAAAAAAAAACATATAACTAAAAACATTTCTTCACACCAGATGTCCCAAGAAAAGGAATGAATGGATTTCTCTCAGGACCTATTTAAAGCCATCATGGTACTCAGGCCTCTCTCCTTCACAGGGCCTACACTGATGTGAGTTTCTCCTACCACTCTTCAAAAGAGGGTTTTAGAAACCTCTTCCAGTGAGGAAGATGATGACTCAGATTCTGAGAAGCACTCCTTGGCATATGCATCAAAGACCCATTCCCCAGGTCAAGTGGGCTTAGATGATGAGGATGTTATTTACCCTTCTTCCCCAGTGAAGGAAGCCTCATTTGGAGAAACTGTTTTCAGAATGATGAAACACTTTAAATGGAAATGCAAAGAAATCTTAGATATTCACACATGTACTATAACCTTTTGGAGGTGGGCACACCCCTCCTGCTCTTGTCCCACCTGTCCAAAAGGCCTGATAGATTTTACAAAGTCCTTGAGGAATTAAAATTGCCTTCACAAAAATCCTTTAGCAGATCCACCTGTCTTCTACTTGTCTACTGAAAAAAACTTCTAAATTGCTGTCTAATGCAAATACTCTCCCTTCTGACAAAAACAGCAGGGTAATGATGGACACGTTGGGAAAAAGTTTATACATCTTCCACTCTGGCCTTTAGAACCTTTAACTAACAAACCCAAATAAACAAATACTTGTTATCTGTTTTGAATAATTTGAACAAGGTATTGTCTGCACCTAAGGAATTAATTAGACTTTATCCGTGGTGGCTCAGGCTACCCAAGTAGCTAGACACAGCATTAAATGTAGCTGTGATGCAGTAGAAGCTTCTTCCAGGTCAGCTGCGGTAGACTGTGATCGGGAGGTTTACATGGTTATGTTCTCAATCACTACCAGACGATATTAATGCAAAATGGTTTGATTCTCTTTTAAACGGGGACTTATTGTTTGGTCCGGAAGTTGCTATTCTTTTTAAGCAACTTCAGGAATATCAAAAACTCATTAAGGGGTGTAGACAGATCTTTGTTGCTTTGATTCCCAGATACCAAGAGAATTATCCTGCCAAGCCCATTTGTTTAGCTTGAAGAGAATATAGGCCTTCCATAAAGCCAGAAAATTACCTAGGAAAAGACTCCAGGAAAAAACTGAGAGATAATCCAGTACAGGGAGGCCTACCTACCGAGACAAGTCTGCAAGACTACCCTCTGTTCCCTTCCACACCCCTCAGTCCTTCCCTGTCCCACTCTAAAAAACTCTCCTCATCCCTAAAAAACTGGTTACTCATCACAACAGACAAATGGGTCCTCTCCATCATTCAGCACAGGTACAGAGACTTGGAAAGAGCATCCACTAATTGTGTGAATCCCCTCCCACCATCACAACTAGATTCAATGGCACCATTCCATCATCCAAACTCTTATTCAGCAGAGTACAAAAGAGCCTTTTCCCTGTCAATACATAGGAAAATGATTCTATTCCAAACTTTTCCTTGTACTAAGAAAAGATGAAGGCTGAAGACCAGTTCTGGATCTCTCCACTCTCAATACTTTTCTACAAGTACCTTCCTCCAAAATGTTACCTCTACAGATTCTATTACCTCTCATTCTAATTCAAGCCTTCTTAGTGTCCCTCGACCTAAAGGACTCCTATCATCACATACCTATCCATACTGCTTATAGAGAATTTTCTGAGATTTTCTGCTGGCTCATGACATTTTCAGTTTTTCGCTTTGCCATTTGGGCTTGTTACAGCCTCAAAGGTATTAAAAATGCCTTGCCCCTGTCACAGCCTACTACAGAGCAGAGGAAATACAGATATTCCCATACTTGGACAACCTGTTTATACAGACACCATCTCAGCAGATACTCTTGACGCATCTCAACTTCACTGTGTCCCCCTTCCAAGGCTTGAAATTCACAGACAGTCTCAAAAAGTCTGCAATGACTCCCACCCAAGACTTTTGTTTTTTTGGGGTACAGACTAAACACCAAACTCATACAGGCTTTCTTACAACCAGACAAAGTAGAAAGTCTGTCCAGTTCCTTCCTCTCTCTTCCTCCCCTGTAGTCCTATACAGCAGGCACATTTCTCAAAGTTCTGCAGCTTATGGAAACAATCATACCCATGGTTCCTTTTGCCAGATTGCACATCAGGAAGCTCCAGTGGTACCTGAAGTCCACCTGTTCCCAGCACTGACAGAACTGGATGTACTACTTCCACTCCTACCTTGCTTACAGAAGGAGATAATCTGAAGCAAAGCACAAATAAATCTCAGCTCTGACATACCTTTCAAACTGCAGACACCAAAGCAGGTGATAGATCCTTCAAATGACACTGAGAAGCCTGGAAAGGCAACCTGAAAGTTCAGGGATAGTGACCAAAAAACATAAGACCAGAACAGATCAATGTGAAGGAAATGAGAGCACTACTACAGGCACTACAGTCCTTCAACCACCATTGGAAACCAGGCCCTGTAAGAGTGTTCACAGACAACATCACAATCATATAGTACATAAACAAATGGGGAGCACCAAATCTCACCAACTGTGCTGACTGGCCCTTTTAGCATGAGAGCAGGTCACAAAAGTAAATCTCTCTCCAAGCAGTTAATTCACAGGAAAATATCTTAGCAGACACTCTAAGAAGATCAAGGCAAAATCCCCACAAATGGATGCTGAACAGATGGATTTTCCTAGACATTGTCAACAAATGGAGGGTGACACAGACAAACAGATCTTTTTGTCTCATTTGACAACAAGCAACTTCCACTTTTCTGTGACATGATTTGCTGTCCTCAGGCCTGAAAAGTGGATGCAATGTCCTTTCCTTGGAAGGGGAAGTACCTTTATGCCTTCCCTCTACTTCCTTTTCTTCCCAAGGTCTTACTAAAGATACAAAAGAAATGCCCAAAGATCCTACTGGTAAATCCCTTTTGACCAAGGCAACATTGGTACCCCCTTTTCTTCCATTTAGACAAGGACCATCACCAGAAACTTCCCTCCATTTTGGACTTGTTCACAAATTAGAAAGGCTCACTTCTACATCCAAACCTACAATCTCAAAACTTTACAATACGAACGATAGGATTATGAAACCTTTTAGACACTAATTCTCTAAGGACATGCTGAAGGTTCTCCAGGAGACAAGCAAACTTCTAAAAGAAAGTCTTCATTGCCAAATGGAAAAAGATTTTCTATATAGTGTCTGTCTTAAAAAACTGGACCCAGTTCAAGCTAACTCTCCAATGGTCCTCTCCTATCTGTGTGAACTACTACTGAAATGTGCTGTATCATACTCATTGATTAAGGATTACATTTCAGCTATATCTATTTGTCTACCACTGGGTCTCCCTCTTATGGCTAGGCTAGACGTTAAACAATTCCTTAAAGGTGTACTCCACCTAAAACCACATAGTTATGCTATTTCCTGCTTGGGACCTCATTTTTGTGCTGGAAAAACTTACTCTACCACCAGTCAAGCCAGCAACCTGTGCTTCTGTCAAATTCTGTGCTTGAAAGACCATTCTCTTGGTAACTCTCACCTTTGCCAGAAGAGTCGCAGTGTTGCAGGCCTTTATGGTTATCCCTTCCTTCTTAATTTTTCATAAGGATAGGGTGTCATTAAGGGCTAATCCTTCTTTCATACCAAAAGTGGTTAACGAACTGTCCCTTAATCAGGCTCTTAATCTGACCAACTTCTTTGAAACCCACAAAAGGGGAGGGGGGTACTTCATTCATTTGATATCCAAGACAACTCAGCATTTACTTAGATAAGACAAAAAGTATCCACAAATCGGACCAACTGTTTGTCTCATTCCAAGAGCCAAAACTAGAGAACCCAGTTTCAAAACAAATTATAGCTAACTGGGTCTCTAAATTCATTACCTCTTGCTATGCTCTGTATGGCAAACCCCTTACCTCTCCAGTACAGGGACACATTCTACTATAACAGTAGTTTTATCTGGAAGCTTTTACAAAATGATTTATTCTAGGACTATTCTTTGTCTTCTGTACACACCTTTACAAATAATTACAGAGTGGATGCCAGTTCTAGATCTAGGTCTGCCTTTGCCAGGTCAGTCCTTTCTGGTCACTGGACAGTTCTCCTATACAGAAACCTACAACCCTTCTTTTGTCTTAAGCTTTGGGAATCACCCAACAGTTTAGATACTGCAACAGCAATCTAAGGAAGGACATAGTACAGCTGTGTAAGTAAATGTTCTACTGATCACAGTTGCAGTATTCTTTCTTTCTCTACTGTCCCCTTTTTCTGATTTGTTTCCTTTTTCTCCTCTTGGACTGAGAGGCATCACTGTCTTTCTGCTTTTCCCCTCTTAGCTGACCAGTTTAATTTGTCTCTCAGGTTTCTTCAGGTTTATTGGCTTGGAGATAGTTTGAAGATTCACACTCATATATCAGGTTATGTACCCTTAAACTTACATTGGACGTATGGCTCTATGGAAGGTTTTAGCTTTGGTACCTTGGCCAGACATCATGGTTACTTATAGCCCAACAGTATGGAATCGTGGGATCTATATTAAAAGACCGAAGAGGTGTTTCAGCAAAACACCTCTTGGTTGACATGTAATGAGCGAATGCACTAAAGTACAAACACTCAAAACAGCAGTTTCTTTCCCTGGGAAAGAAACCGCTAGCACAAACACACACTCTTTAAAACATAACAACATGGGGGAATTCACCCCCACACCTCCCAATGTGGGGAGCTGTGCCCCCCTACACCCCCTAACTAAATATACCAACTCCAAGATCGCACTACAGTGAGGAAAGGGGAGAACACATGGGGATGGCCAAGCAATTTCTTTCCCAGGGAAAGAAATCGCTGTTTTGAGTGTTCGCACTTTAGTGCGTTCGCTCAATATGTGTCGACCAAGAGGTGTTCGTTGAAACACCTCTTCGGTCTTTTAATATACACCCGAATAGTGCAATAGTGATCAGTAAGACATCTACTGTTATGGTAAGTTCTTACACAACTAGCCTATGTGCATGTAAGTACTGAAAAGAGGCAAAAGGGTGACCAGATACAGACTAAGATATAAATGCAGCAGGTATGCAGTGTCCAGTTTATATTATTACAGTCAGATTAGTCTGACTGACATTAACATCCAGTCATGCTCCTAGTGTGCAATGTATTACCACTTCAGCAGCATCATGGCACAGAATACTAATTAAAACAAGCCATTAGCATGTAACACTGCCAGTTTGCAGCAGTTCCTAGAAGCCCTTACACAAAAGATGTTCTCATGGAAAAACAAACAATTACAGAGAACAAAGTGCAAACTGAGCCCCATAGATATCCAGTTTTATTATGAATAACAAGTGGTTGCAAGGGAATTTAGAACCCTGGGTAGAACACACATTTGGTGTCCCTCACTGTTTACGAGCAATTGCAAAGGTGATCAATGCATCACAGCTAATAAACTGTCAATCCTTTTTGAAAGAACAGTAGGACAACTTACAGGCTGTTCTTAAGAAATCACATTGCAAGTGTTTAATAGACAGCTGGCAAAATGTTTATTTATTTATTTTATTCAGGTCTGCTCACCACAGTAGAATATTGATCCCAAATAGACCAATTTCAGGCTCAGCCCTGGTGTGCAGAATTTGTACACAGTTTATATAGTTGAGCAGTCTAAAAACAGCATAAAATACAGTTTTTGTTACATTTGGTATCATTTAAATGAGGACATATTGACAGTTTACAAGCTGTATGTTCAGCTATCTCAATTATGATCACTTAATGACAGCTTTCAAGCTGTCAGACTTTTTTCAGTGTTTGGTACCCTTTGCAAGATGAAATTGACACTCAAGGCAGTTGTCCCATTCATCCTATCCTTGTATGTCATTGATGTATAAAACAGCATGTCTTGGGAGTCAGAGAGGACATCACCATATTGAGGGCTTCCAAAATGTCGACCAACCAGCTAAGACTACTACTTACCTTTACAATATAGGTTGTGCAACAACCAGCAGGATAATGGTACCAAACTCAAAAGAGGAACCAGTAAAGATAAATGTGCCTAATACAAACAATATGGGAAATTCAACTGAGTGAAAAGTTAGTCTTACATTTCCCTTGCTCTTCTCCCTTCTTTTCACTGCATTTAACTAATGATAGCATAGTCAGGTCGAGGAGTTTGCAGTAATTGCACGGACTGTTTTAGTAGTCTCTAGCAAGATAAAGCAATATGCCTTATATCTGTTTATCACTTCTTACTGAATGATACTATTGTTACTACCGGCATACTACTCAAACCCTTAGTGCAAGAAATCTAGACAAAGCCATAAATAAAAGTGGGAGAAAGGCCCACAAATAGGGACAATATTAAATGTTGCTTTTACAAACTTAGAAAGTTGATAGAATAACAGGTTTTGCATTAGCATGAATTTTCTGAAGGATATGAAGTCTGAAACTCAAATGCCTGTCATTATTTTCTAACGTCAGTCTTTAATAATTTTCCATTAATTTTCTAGAAAACCACAATTCTATGAAAAATGGACCAAAAATATGAGTTAAAAATCTGGACATTCTGTGAAAATGTGTACCTTCTACTCACAAGAAGCACCAATAGCCTAGATTTTGAATGGCTATATAATATCTGCATATATATATATATATATATATATATATATATATATATATATATATATAAGAGAGAGAGACAGACCGATATAAATTGATATAGGTATAGCTATGTAAGTATATATACATTTTCAGGTAACAATATGCTTGCATGCTTCGCCTCAATGTCAGAGTATTTGGGATGGTACAGAAAAGAATTACTTCCCAGAGGAGGCTCTCAATGTGCTCAGTTTTAGCTGCACAGTGTTTTGTATTTTAGCTTAAAATTTTCAAGTAGCAACTCACCGAGACAGTGGAAGGTCAGATCATCATAACTTTTATTATTACACAAGTTGGTCAGATCACTTAAAATGGTATGATATCTAAACTGGAACACTGAATAAATGTGTTCCTCAAGTGTTGGAGGGGAAACAAAAAGAGAGGTCTTGCTCTTTATTTAGAAAACAGTGGACATCAATGTAGAAGAAGCACTTTGAACTTGGCTAGGTAGCCCAATTACACTGGCAACAGTATATTTCCCCAAAAAATGAAAATCCACTGCATTTAAGGCTTGAAGCAGATAAAGACCTAGGCTTAAATAAACAAGTTACACTAAAACCTATTCTAAAAAATAAGCAAAGGAAAACTAGAAAAAAATGAGAGGAAGATATGTATATACTTATTATCCCTTTTATTGTTGTTTCTGTATTTTTAAGAACTGGGTGTTCACCTTAATCAATTAATGTCTGTGTCATGTGCTACTAGTATAAATGTTGGTTTTAACTTTTCTTTTGTTTAAGACACTGACGAAGGATGTTTTTTATATCCGAAAGCTTTGTCGTTTTTTAATAAATTTTATTTGGCTTGACGGTGTGGAGAGACTATTTTCTTTTTTGATAAGATCATACAAATCAGGAAATTATTAACTATGATCATGGAAAATAATGTTTTTGTTTGGTGACAATCTATATTGGCAGCATAATGTGTAGCTATGGGCACATCTTGTGCCAATAGCTACGCCAATGTTGTCATGGTAGTATGGCAGCAGGAATATCTATTAAATGGACTATACCAGGAATACATACTTTTTTTCTTAGATTTGTGGATGACCTCTCCATTCTATGGGAAGATTCAGAAGAGAAGTCTTTGGAATTTCAGAGTTATATTGATAGACCCACTACATATTTGAGGATTACTTTCACTGTTTCTTATGAGCAGATCAGTTTTTTGGATGTCCAAGTAAATATTGAAGGAGGAACTTATATCTATACTTGCTTACATAGGAAAGAATATCATGTTAACCATCTTTTAAGCAGAGACAGTATGCATCCAACATATATTTTTGATAATGTCATTAAGAATTAGGTCTTTAGAGCCTCAAGGTTGAATGTGAGGGACACTGATTTTCACCAACAGCTAGTAACTACTAGGAATGAGCTGTTGGAAAGAGGTTACAATGAAATTGATATACAGAAACAGGTTCATGAAGTAGTTGCCTTGAGACATAGTAAGGCTAAAGCTTATTACTCAGGGAAGTGGCACGACAGGAATAATGAGGTAAGGGACATCAAGCCCAAGTTAAACGTGCCCCGTGTTGTTCTAGTAATGTTAAATCATACATGAATATTATACGCAGATATTGGGGGATATTCACTACAGATAAGGAAGTCTCGAGGTGGATAGACAGTGAAGGTATATACCTGTTCAGAAACCAGAAATCCCTGAAAATGTGCTTGTGTGCACCAAGGCAGAGGAGTATATCTATGGGTGAATTAGGTACGAAGCTCTGTGGGAAATGTTCATACTGTGGTTATATAGATACAAGTAATCAGTTTTTTCATCCAGATCAGCAGTACAGTTTTAAAGTACAGGCCACATGTGACACTCAACACGTAGTGTATTTGGCACATTGTTCAGAATGCAAGAAATTTTACATTGGAAAAACTGACTGAACCCTAAAAGAGAGGATTAGAGAACATGTTTACCATATTGATATACAAAGTAGATGTAATGCTTTAGCTAAGCATGTCATGAATACGAATTCCCAGCATAGGTTCAGATTCTTGGTTATAGCTAGAAATTTTGAAAGCCGGAGAGGAGGGTATATATGTAACAAAACGGAATAATTGGAAGACAGATGGATAGTTACTTTTAGAGCAGACACTGGCCATGGTCTCAATGAGCACATACTGTTGAGACCTGAGCTAAAGTCCAGACCCCTGCGTAGGTGAAACTTTATGCACAAGTCTAAAATATAGTGTTTTTAAGGTTTTTTTGAATATTTACTTATTGATGTTTATTGAAGGTATATTCTTATTATTTGTTGTTTTTACCTGCTTTGATTAAAGTTGTTAGGATATATATATATATATATATATATATATATATATATATATATATACATATATATATATATATATATATATATATATATATATATATATATAATGATTTTTTTAGATATTAAATCATATGATTTTTTGATGGTCATGTGATGGTATTAGTTGTATTTAAATGAGTGACTTGCATTTTGTTGATTAATGCACCTGAAGAAGCAACTGTGAAAGCGTTTGCGCCAAAATAAAGTTTTTTAACCTGGAGCCTATCCTGTGTTCACTTTTTGTTTTTGGATGTTCTAGACCTTACTCAACATGAAAGGGTAAACTTTAATACTATATGGCTAGGGATGGCCTAAAGGAAATGAAAGAGTAATAACGAAAGGCTGACCTATTGTTGATCTGGTTCAATTGATATGAAAAGTTCTACTTTATGGGTGTATTTTGTAATTTGATATGAGCTGAACTGCACAAGCAAAAAGGAACCAAGGATGCTGAGCAATGCAAAACTATCTAATAATTAACCTCTGGGCAGAATTCACTTGCAAGACATGAAAAGAACAGATAACAATGATTATTGGACATCTAGAGAGATGAGATGCTACCAAAATAGTGCCTGGTTTCTACAGAACACGAAAATTAAGATTAAATTACTGAAACATCATTGTATAATTGCTGGACAGTCTGGAAATGTGTGTTAGTATATTAGTAAAAATATTACATACTGTATAACGTATTAATGCACCACCATGCATGAGGCCTGCATTGCATGATTACTATTTCTGTCTGTAGCTAAACTTTAAATAAATATTTTGGTAAATTGAAAAAATAATTAAAAGCCTATAGCTAACAATTCATTGATACTATGCTGTATCTTTGTGTATAAATTAATAAATAAACCACCAGTTCCAGACACAATTTCTTTCTAATTGAACAATAACACTTACTCCATTTATTAGAAATAGGCAACTGAAGTTGAAGAAAAATAAATATATACCTAAAATAATACAACAAAATATCTTAAATGGTAACCATTTAAAATTTTACGACCCGCTAGAGTGAGCCCTGAAATATGAAAAGTTAATGACTGAAAGAATGGACTTACATATACTAAGTCAAATATGCCATTTCTTGGAATATTCCCTTTTCCTCTGAGGTATTGTTATCTCAGAGTTGACATATATAAATAACTGGATAACTTTCCCTCACTCGGATATAAACTCTAACTACACTTCTATCCACTCTATAACTCCTGTAACCTCCTCCTCCCTTACCTATATCCCCTTGTCTCCCTCACTCAGATATAACCTCTAAGTACACATCTATCCACTCTATAACTCCTGTAACCTCCTCCTCCCTTACCTATATCCTTGTCTCCAACCTCCTCCACCCTTACCTATATCCCCTTGTCTTCCTCACTCAGATATAACCTCTAACTGCACTTCTATCCACTCTATAAATCCTGTAACCTCCTTATCCCTTACCTATATCCCCTTGTCTTCCTCCCCTCAGATATAACTTCTAACTACACTTCTATCCACTATATAACTCCTGTAACCTCCTCTGTAACCTCCTCCTCACTCAGATATAACTTCTAACTACACTTCTATCCATGCCATAACTCCTGTAACCTCCTCCCTTACCTATAGCCACTTGTCTTCCTCACTCAGATATAACCTCTAACTGCACTTCTATCCACTCTATAATTCATGTACCCTCCTCCTCCCTTACCTATATCCCCTTGTCTTCCTCACTCAGATATACCCTCTAACTACACTTCTAGCCACTCTATAACTCCTGCAACCTCCTTCGCCCTTACCTATATCCCCTTGTCTTCCTCACTCAGATATAACCTCTAACTACACTTCTATCCACTCTAACTCCTGTAACCTCCTCCTCCCTTACATATATCCCCTTGTCTTCCTCACTCAGATATAAGCTCTAACTACACTTCTATCCATGCTATAACTCCTGTAACCTCCTTCTCCCTTACCTATATCCCCTTGTCTCCCTCACTCAGATATAACCTCTAAGTACACTTCTATCCACTCTATAACTTCGCAACCTCCTTCTCCCTTACCTATATCCCCTTGTCTCCCTCACTCAGGTATAACCTCTAACTACACTTCTATCCACTCTATAACTCCTGTAACCTCATCTTCCTCAGAGTTGTAAACTGTTTTCTGTCAGATGACACACTAAATGTACTGTAGAGGCTTAAGGAAATCTAAGACATATACTGTATTTGTACTTTATTTATGTGTTAATCTCATCTCTCATGTATATATTTTTGTTGAGTAATCTCCCATGTATATAAATTGCTTTTCTGATCTCTTCTAGACTGTAAGTCGATACATACAAGCTGTATAGTAAACTTTTTCTTTGTTGTACTAGACATGTATTAGTAAAAATGTACTTTGCTGGAATTTATCGCCTCGGGCCTCTACTGAAAATGGACACTGTTGTCCAGTTGGACCCTCCCAGTAAACAAATGTTAAATAAATAAATATAAATAAATATAAGTTTGGGGGGTGTGGAAGGGCTTGCCTCTCCAACATGGAGAGTGCAGGGGGGCTAGCCCCCCCCGCAAAAAGACGTTTTAAGGAAAAGAGTGATTTTCGATATTTGTTCTTCTCTTGGGTTTTCACCTTTTTTTGGCTTGTCAGCACTTGGCATTTTGGGTGCTATGCCAATATTTCAATAGGAAGCCATTTTAAATGTATAGATTGTAACAGAAAATAATAACAGCAGCTAAATTGTTCTACTCCTCCAGAATCTGGAGAGTACTTTAACGTTTTGGATTTTCGATAGCAATAGCAGCTTTAAATTACACAATACAAAATAGAAAAGTTTTAGCTCATTGTCTCTGGAAAAAGAGACTGTATTCACTGTCCATGCAAAGCTAATTTACTGCTTTCAGGCTTGTTGAAAGTCCATGAAGTCCATAGTTTAAACAAAAACAGAAAATTGTCCTGACTCATCGGCACCTGCAGAATGAAAGCTTCAAATCTAAGTGTAAACAAAAAAAAAAAACTTGTTAGAATACAAGCAGCTATATTCCAAATAGTGCAATTCAGCTTTTGATGAGAGAACAATATGATTGTGTGTGTGTGTGTGTGTGTGTGTGTGTGTGTGTGTGTGTGTGTGTGTGTGTGTGTGTGTGTGTGCAGCACACGTGCGCACGTGCATTTGAAAACAGTTCCATTTTAGTTTATACAGCTTCATCTTATGGAAAGAACAAATTATAAATTTTACACTTACTTTCTGCATCAAAATTTTTATGCCTTTTTTTCTGAAAAGAGCATTTACAGGCTTTAAACAACAATTGACACCCCACCCCATCCTCAACTCCCAGGCAACAAGTGGGTTTTCTTTACACACTTACAAGAAATGCAGCTTGGGGAAAAAGTGCTTCTCTATAGTTACATCACCCAATTCTTTGACTTGACAGCCCATCTGACCATCTGCATCTGCATTATTGATTTCATCCAGAATCTAGATTGTCATATTGTAAAACTGTAATCCCATCTTAATCTGAGAAGCTACCCATTTTGCTCACAGGTTATGTATAACCCTTTTAAATGCCTAGGATCTGTAACTGTGTAGAATTTTCTAGTGTATAGGTAGGGGTGAAGCTTTTGTACAGCCCACACTCTCTTCAATCATTCTAGCTCCATACACACTGTATAGGAATCTTCTCTTGGCTAATGTCTATGACTAAGATGCAGTCTTGTATACATTTCCCCTTTTGAAAAAAAAAAAACTAGCTAAGCACAGCCCCCAAATCACAAATTGAAACATTACTTGCATGAGAAAATTTGACTATAAACAGGGTTGTCTCATACAATCCAGGTCTCCTTTGGCTTCTGAAATGCCAGTGTCGATATAATCTTATTTGTTCTGTTCTTTCTATGACAGTCTAGTGACTCTATAATACCTAGCATAACTTTCAACTGTTTAGGTTTTCACTGATTGTCCAGATTTTTGCCTCATATTTTTGTCTGCGCCTCATAAAATGCATGTTCTTTTGGCAAATCACTACAGATTAAATTCATTAAATAATGGCATACATTTCAGTTTCAAACTGCATATCCTTCAGAAAAAGGAATCCTAACACAAATCCTGTTATTATAGTAACTTTCTAAGTTTATAAGAGCAATGTTTAAAAATCTGTCCTTATTTTTGGGCCTTTGCCCCCCCCCCCATTATTTTAGGCTTTATCCAATTTCTTCCACTAAATAATTGAGAGGTATGACACCCAGTGTTCCCAAGAATGACCATTACCTGTTTCTAATATCATGGGTAGGCTATGCCTGTATAGTTTCTGTCTTGTCAGGCTCTGGTTGAGTCTCGCCACAGTCCACTTCATGACTATTGTAAGACACTTCTGCCACTCCTACCTGATATTTATTTGCCTTAAAGGTTAACCCTTCCCTTTTTTCCAACTATTTATCACCTTCTTCATGTGTTAAACATGTACTTGTGAAGACGGGCTATAGATATAGATAATATTTATGAATGCAAGAGCATAATGCCCAGTTTTAGCCAGGATATGATATGCCAACTCAAAAGCTACTGAAGTACTTTTCATTCAAAAGTATATATTATTGATTGTACGCAATCAAAACATGCTGGCAAAAGCTGGCTTCTCTTCTGCAGGCATCAGCGGTACATTTCAGTAACCTTCTAGTTTTTTCAGTGGTAGTCATATTTTTAGTTCCACCCAATTCTAGGCAAGAGGTAGGCATCTGATTCCGTGTAATGGTTTAATTACCTATAGTCTGCCTAAAGCCTGGTGCTCCTATCTTTTCTTAGCACCAATGCTACGAGTAGGACCCAGAGGATTCTTAGATTTCCCTAGATCCAACATCTCCTACATTTCCTTTAACATGGTTTGCTTGACTTTCTCAGACACCCTGTAATGGACCTGCTTAATTGTTATTGCATCACGATATCCACATGCTGTTTCCCAAGCTGAGCATGCCCTGGATTAGCAGTGAACATTTCGCCAAACTTTTGTAGCATTATGCAGATTTTCTGAGTCTGGGTAAGGGGTACCCACTATACGAACACTACTTCATCCACTGAATTGTCATACTCAGCTTCAGTGAGAAGGTAGACACACGACACCCCTTTCATTCCTCCTATAACGCACTGCAGGTCTTGTGACCAAATGTCTATCATAGCAGGGGTTTATTATGTTTTCATGATAAAGTCTGTGTTGCTGCCTTCTGCATGGCCACCCCAACCCATAGTTCATATCACTTACCTTTCTCACTACAGTGAAGGGGTCCTTGCATGCTGCCTGCAGCATTTTCCTGACAGAATAATAACACTATTACCTTTTATCCAATGTGACATATTCTCAGGTACTCAATCTCCAGAAATAAATTACCTTTTGATGTTGTTCTTCTTCTGCTAGGTGCCCCTGTTCCAAACATATCAGCTCTTTAATTTTAATACTGAAATTCTGTTCATGTGCAACAGCAGACACATTATAGAAGTCACATTCACCCTCCCACTCATTAAGAATTTAGCCTAGGGCCCCTCATCCTGAGGCCATAAAATAGGTCAAATGGTGAAAAACCTCTAAGTTACTGTGTTGTATGTAATGGGGTAATGGGGGCAGTATTATTCCTTCCTACATAAACTGGCCTGTGAATGGTCTCAGCATGGTCTTAAGTATAGAATTAAGCCTCTCCACCAAACCAGCTGTTTGTAGATGCTAGGTGTAATTTTTTACTGCTTTACCTCATTCATAATCCTTACACAAACAGTGCAGCAGGTCTGACTTGAAGTTAACCCCTCTGCCCACTGACATTTCCTGGGAATCTCACACTGCTGAAAATTTCTAACCAATTATTTATTACTTCTTCCAAATCAATAAGGGACAAAGGCATCTTGTAACATAATCTACCAGCACAAAGATATAGCTCTTGTGCTTGGAGTACTAAGAGATTTTGCAATATACACAGATAGTCCCTGAAACAAGTTTGTATCTTACAGAAATGCTTATGTCTAACAGGAATTCCTATACATGCTGTCATAGTAAATACCAGAGATACACTTGTTCGCTGCCACTTGCTCGAATACGCAAGTGCTCAAAGTGCCAGTAACTCGAATTCCCATACCTAATCAGCTCCCATAGCAGAACCCTAACTCTAGCCCTAAAACTCCCTTCCAGGCCCCTAAATATAAAATCTGAATCCCTCTCCCTAAACCTAAATGTCCCGATCACTCCCTAACCTTAAAAATCCCTACATGCTCCCTCACTCTAAAACTCTAACCCCCATTCCTAAGAACAAAACTACAACCCACTCCCCTAAACCTAAAACTCCCTTCCCACTCCCTAACCCTAAAATCCCTCTTCCCTCTCCCTAATCCTTACAACTCCCCTACATGACCCTAGCACCTCCCCTACCTACCCCTAACACCTCCCCTACCTAACCCTAACACCCCCCTACGCCTTCTTCCCCACAGTTGCTTGCCCAGACTCATAAGTTTGTATAAACATGAGAAATAGTCTACAAGAGATCAAGGACCTCAGGTCCCTGGCATCAAGACAGCAGTTTTCGACCATTTGGGACTCAAACCCCTGTTGCAAACCCTGTCTAGCAAGCAGAAAATCTAATCTGACTTGCTTCTGACATATGTGAAAACAAGAGCCCAGGGAGTATATTGTGGTTAGAAAAGAAACTATTTAGTTAAAAATGAAAGATGAAAAGTTTTACACCTGGAGATGAAGTTTATATGGAGCCTTCCAGTTATGGTCTTAAATGGATATCAGGTATGACTCAGCGGTTCAAAACTCTTGTCATTCACTGTGGTTTGTATCTAAGGAGACATGTCAGCCATATTAGAACAAGAGTTATAGATACAATACCAGATTGTGAATGTGAGAAATAGATATAAATTTCCCTTATCAGAAGACTGCAGTGCATCTCCTAAACGTTTGCTATTAGACATGTATGATATGTTTGTGTAAACTACAGCTGAGAAATCATTTTCTATTCTAACCAAAGGGAATGAGTCTGAGGTGTTCTGCAGTCTGTATGCAGATGATTTGAAATGGGTAAACCGATTACATGAGTTACAGATAGAGCATGCCTGCAAAAGAACTTGACTAAATTGACCATTTGGGCATAGGAGAGTACTATACTGATATAGCCAGAATAGAAATTACCAAAAATTGGAAAAGTAAAGTTACCCCCTTTAATGCTGAATTCATTAGTATGGCAAAAATTGTTTACAGTAGTGAATTGCATACTATAAAGATGAGACCTTATAATATTACACATTCATATAAATCTTGGATTAAACTTAAAGACTTGCTTGAGAAATATTAATTGTTGGTATGTATAACTTTGATGTATTGATTAGCTATGGAGTATGTAAATAATTATTTGTCTGTTTTATAACTGATTTGTTTATCTGTTGTTTTAAAACCAAATAAAAAATATTAACAAAAATAAGATTTGGAAGACATTAATTGAAAGGTGAATATTTAATACAGCACACAGCAATTGAAACTGTAGATTTATTTAAGGACCTGGGTATATGGATAGATCCAGCTTTGATTTTTTTCTAATCATACCAACCAATTGGTTAATGATAGCTACAGAACTATAGGTTCTATAAAAAGACTTACAAGGTCAGAAAAATCTGAAAGGATGAAGTTATTGTTTACTAGTTATATTAAGTATGGAATAACACTATGGAAACTTCATAAGGAATCAAGCATTGAGTAAACTGGAAAAGATACAGTGGAAAAATGCCAAGAGCATCCATGGATGTGAAAATTTAAATTATTACGAAAGACTATAATATCTGAACTTGTCCAGTGCCTCATATAGATATTTCAGGTTATCAAAAAGTAGTAGGGAATCATCAGACAACCTATGTAGAAGATTCTATGGGAATTAGAAGTGTACTAATTGGTTCTCTGAGACAGCAGCTGATGCATGAAATGGACCACCAAATTACATTAAACTAGTACTAGTTTACATATTTTTAAGAGTACCCTGGACACTTACAATGGGAGCAACTGTTTGCTATATTGGCAGGTTAGAAGGGCATTATTGCCAGTGCTTGAAATATTTATATGTGCACACACACACACACACACACACACACACACACACACACACACATATATATATATATATATATGGATTCCATACATTTAGTCGAATTACACTCAGTCGAAAATGATACCAGGCATTGCACTTCACTGAAAGCTCACTATATATTAGTGTGTGTGTGTGTGTGTGTGTGTGTGTGTGTGTGTGTGTGTATATATATGTGAGAGATGATGTGAGGTACTGCCAGCTATGCCAAGAGAAGTAGGGCAGTGGATGTGTAACGTATACCAGCATAGCTAGCTTGAGTTTTGTAAAGAATTATATGTCATTTGTATAGCAAACTGATTTGTACAGGGGCTTGTGTTGGAAATGTATTTGTAAAGCTGCTTGTGTTAAAAATGTCCCAACAGTGGTGTCCTGCTGGACAGAATATAAATATACTTGTATGTCAGACTGCATTGTAAGTGTTGAAATGAATATATTGTAACAGAGGATACTGGAAGAGAAGAGGTTAATCTCAGTCCAGCTAACTTTGAAAAATAGTCTGAAATTAAATTACCTGGTTTAGGCCATAAAGATTGTATTTTACAGTTCTGATTGCAGCCAGAGACAAAATGTCCATGAAAACAATGACTAGGAATCCTACTATAGTGTCCTTAGGAGTGAACTAATTGCTACCCTGGAAGGGTGAAAGTTTTTGAAATGGTTTTATAGCTTCCCTATGCTGTAACACATCTTAGCAAAACTATATGTGTGTGTATTATGACACATATGTGCTAGATTCTGGTTCAGTTTCTAGTAAAGGGAATAGTGTGGGAATCAGACGTCAGATGACCTGATGTATGAGATGTCATTCTGTAATCCAGCACTGAAATGATGTTTTAATACTAGATGAAACACAAGTCTCAGAACGGTCTGTTTGTGAAACCTGACAAAGAAGGACCACTCACCCACTTTATCTTGCCTTGCTCTAGTAAGTGAACTAGGGGACAGTAATTCTTTAGATCAGTCAGGAAACTATAGTGAGATTAGTTAAGTATTGTTTTTCTGTATCTGTGTGAATCTTTCCACTGGTGTTACTTTTAATATTTCCTGCGATTGAAACTCTGGTATTTATTGTAACTACATATTTAGTATTTTCATGATCTTGTATTTATTATTAAGTATATTTAAACTTTTCATTGTGGCTTGTCTTTTAGAGAATGCTTTAACCTTTGAGAGTACTTACATTTATTTGGTGACACTGTGGCTACTCTTGAAAGCCTTGCTGCATTGGTCACACACTACCGTTTGTATTAGTATTAATTTTGCTCAGTATAATTGGGTACCCTTGTAAGAGCCTTAGAGCAGCTGGCTTTCGAGTGTTCTGAAAGCATTATCTACCTTATAGTCTAGGCAGAGGGGGCATAGCTGGTAAATCTGTGCCAGCCTTTCCCGTGTGTGTGTATGTGTGTGTGTGTGTGTGTGTGTGTGTGTGTGTGTGTGTGTGTGTGTGTGTGTGTGTGTGTGTGTGTGTGTGTGTGTGTGTGTGTGTGTGTGTGTGAAACTCAAATCTCAAAAAGTGTGTGTGTCAGCTACTTGGAGCAGGGACACACAGCACTGGTTTCAGGGAGTGGAGGACTTGGCTTAGAACACTCAGCTGAGGACTCAACTCTATAGCTGTGTCAGTGGGGAGTCTTATTTGGTGCCTTGAGAGAGACCGGGAATCTCAGCCCCAGGACTGAGCATGCTTCCTGTGTGCTCTTAAGGGAAATTGTGCTTGGTGCAGAGAGCTGCATCTGAAACATACTTTGTGATCTATCTTTGTTCCAAGTGAACGTCCTTCACTGGTGTCAGTGGTGAGGATTCAGGTTCCTTGATTACTGGTCTAGAGGAGGGACATCACAGTATGTATGTATGAAGAACTCATATGTATACTTGTTAGAGAAAACTGAAATTCTTTAGAGTCTTGAGATTTGCCATTGCCACACAACAAAATGTTCTGTTTGTGAAAGGTGCATCTAAAATACATTATTAAACAGTGCACTTTGGTTTCACAGAAGACCTGATAGTCCAGTCTTCCTAGACCTTCTTAGTTAGAGAATGATAATGAAGTCATAACATTGTAAACTAATGTCTTGTTATTAATGCTGTAGATGTAAACAATGAAATATATATATGTGTTTAAAGTTTTCAAAAAGGTGTGCTGCTGAGCACAAACCAACAATTACAGTTTACTCAGGGTGTTCGTCTCAAAAAAGTCAGGGGTTTAGTATTTCAAGATATTCTTTGATTAATTCAGAGTTACATTATACTTCAGAATTTTGTGAAGTACACAAGTAATAATGCAAGCAAGATGGACATTATTGGAAAAATAATGGGGACAGACAGAGGTGCTGTGGGCCTTATTGCCACATACAGAGGGAATCTCCACTTATGGAAGATCCATTATTTCACCAGTAATGCCCACCCTGAAGGGCATTATTGTGCTTAGAAAATGAACTATCTGTCAAGTTGCTTTATATTTATTTTATTATTAATATACACATTTTTTATATTTTTGATGTAAAAGAATTCCTCTGCCTAGTATTTCATAGTTGTTGAAGGATATGTAATTGTTATCTGAAGAAGCATTTTGCATCCAAAATACACGCACATACGCGCGCGCGCACACGCACACACACACACACACACACACACACACACACACACACACACACACACACACACACACACGTACCCAGCAGTTACAGCCACTTTCTTGATTACCCATGTCTCAAATATGAAATGAATGAAAAACTACATAGAATGCAAAGCAGTGCATCTCCGATCCCCACCCTTCATACCTCTCAGCTGTCTCTGATTTTGTAAAACATCCCTTATTTTGCCTTATATATGTGTCCCATGGAAAATAAAATAAAAATGCAGAAACGAGGTGGCTAAAAGCAGAAGAGTATAATTTAATAACACGTTAGCGCTTCCTCAGACAATATACAATCCACTCACTTCATCGTTCTATATCTATATGTATTAAATTCATCAATTAAGCAATAATGTAATCAAGCTCTTAAAGGCAACTCACATCTCTTACTATAAATTGGATACACACACACACACATGCACACGCGCGCGCACACACACACACACACACACATACATATATATATATATATATATATATATATATATATATATATATATATAGATATATATATATATATATACATATATATATATATATATATATATATATAGATATATATATAGATATATATATATATATATATATATATATATATATATATATATATATATATAAACTAAAAAACTGTCAAACAACATCCCAAAATATATATTACGCATATTCATACAATGAATATAGAAATAAGAACAGAGAAATATGCCATTAATGAATAAAAAATAAAAAATATATATGATTTATTTCAAAGGTCTAGCTTTTAAATATGGTTTGATAGATGCCCTAACATTGAGACCAGGGACTCTATCTGCTTGCAATTCAAATATTCACTTTAATTCACGTTGTTCTGTCAGATTTTTCAAATCCTCTAGTCATGGGCTTGATTTTAAACATTCTATCACTCTAAAGCTAAATATATGTGTATAATTAAACATAGCTGAGTGTTTAGCTAGTGCACTCCTTTCTACATCTTGATTCCTAATTGCCGCTAAATGTTCTCTTACTCTTTCCTTTAACATCCTGTTGGTCATGCCAACATAAAATGAGCTACAAGAGTTACAGGTAGCTAAATAAATTATATTTTTTGTTGCACAGTTAGCTTTTACTTTAAATTTATATTCCCTGTTAGTTTCAGGATGTATAAACTCATTATTTAATACTAATACATCACAGATATTACAACTACCGCACTTCTGCAGCCCTTTTATTTCCATCTCATTGGACTTGTTGGCATGACACAACAGTCTTTTCAAGTTCTTTTTATTCCTATAGCTAAATTGTGGATTATTTTTATTACTTGATTTATCTCTGCATCAGCTTGTAATACGAACCAATTTTTATTGACAATCCATCTCACACAATCCACATTGCTAGAATATTCCAATGTTAGCTTTACTTCATTGCTATCCTGTTTTGTTTTAGATGTATTCTCCTGATTTAACATTGGACCATACATATAAGGTTGTGCTCTATCTTTCCTTAAACCTTGTACTTCTTGTATCCCTTCATATACTTCCTTATTACTATATCCACATTTGATTATTTCCTCGCCAAATCTTCTTTAAATTTAGCTTCTTCATTGTCTAATCTTGAAATTTGCATACCTTGTCCCTTAATAATATTTTTATATATATGGGCAGGATGCATACTGTCCCTATATAGTATATTGTTTTTACAACATGATTTCCTATGTAATTCTGTAGTAAAATACCCACTCACATTCTTCTTTATAGTTATATCAAGAAATTCTATTTGTGTGCTTGAAATTACATGAGTGAAACTCAAAAAAACAGTTGCACCATTTATATATAACAGGAACTGATGCAACAACTCTTGACTTCCTGTCCAAATTAATATCAAGTCATCCACAAATCTTTTATATAGAATAATGCGTTCAGAATACTCTATTGTTCATTACAAATTTATCTTCCCAGTATGCCAAGACTATATTGGCGTAGCTATTGGCACACAGAGTGCCCACAGCTACGCCAAGTAACTGCAAATAGTAACTATCCTTAAACAAAAACACATTATTATCTAATACTGTTTTTAACAACATACATATAAAGTCAATTTTGTCCTATCCATACATGTGACTTTGAGTTAAATAGCTGTTTACAGCTTCTATGCCATAAGAATGTAGTATGACTGTGAATATGGAATTCACATCAAGAGCCACAAGATAACTCCCTATTAATTTTTCATTATTACCTGTCACTGCTGTATGTAAGTCATAAATGAACTGTTTGGTATCACATATTACATTTGCCGACTTCATTAACACTGGCCTTAAATTTTTCTCGACATAAATCGACATTGGTTAAGTTACCCACCCTTGGCCTGCAACTATCAGCCTTAAAGGCGGCTGGGAAATATTCTTCTGTACTTCAGGTTGTCCTTGGATTACTGATATTAAGGGATACATCACCACAAAATAATCAAGCAATTGCTTATTAATAATATTACTAAAATAGCAATCATTCAGGGACTTAGAAATATATTCACATAAATGTTCTATATGCAAGGAAACCTTGCAATACACTTTTTGATCATTAAACATGGAAAGCATTTCTTCATTGTATTTAACTGTCATATATTACTATCCCACCCCCTTTGTCAGCGGGACAGACAGTAATTGTAGGATCATTTATAAAATCATTAAGCGCTCCCTTTTCATTACTACTTAAATTACAAAATCTCTTACAACTTATTCCATTTTTAAAAGTAACAGCTTCCCTCAATTCTGCTTCACAAGCATTGTAAAACGTCTCTAAAAAGCTTTCAACTCTAGGTTGAACACACTTGTTTTTTTTAAAAATATTACACATTCTTTCAGAGTCTTTAAACATTCCACAATCTGTGTTTCTCTGTGGCTTAATATGTTGCCATGAAGCCACAGACTTGATACCAGGCTCTTGTTAATAGCCTGTTGGAGAACATCTGTTTTCCATTTATATGTAAAATCTGCCCATTTTCTAAATGTAATTCAGATCCAGTCCAAGTTTTTGAACCCACTCTCCCCATCAGTGGTATCTATGTGCATCTTGAAGTTCGTCAGTTACTGAACTAATACTGCTTTCTGTAATTTTGCTGTTTGTTTTGAGTTTGAATTACGTTTTAAGGCTGCTAAATCATTTAAGGTGCTTGTGCTACTTATTCTAAGATATCATATGCTTTTATACTGGTAAAACCAGTTCACTTCAATTGCATTAATAGTTTTTGCCTGAATGGGATGTAAAGCAAAATATATTGTGAATTATGTCATATGAGGGTTTCTTTTCTACAGGTGGCTGTTCACCTCCATAAACATTATTTTCTCTCCAGCTTCTTTTTTTTTTGAGCCCCAGATCCAAAACGTAGCCTTCCTTAGAGGGTTCCAGTGCTAATTACTTCAATAGTGCCCAGCAAAAGGCATCAAGGATTATTGTTCTCACAGATGTCAGTAAAATAAAGATGCTACAGTTAACAACTCGCATACAGAAATCTGTATTTGTAGTATTTATTTGTTATGTTTTCTCTCCAAATGGGCTGGTATGTTGACCTGTTCATCCATGACCCAAGCTCATAGAGCGAGCATAGATAGCAAAAGTATACCAGCAATGTACATCAAACATATAGCCATAATGCATGGCATGCAGAAGGTAGAACAGCAGTGTAACAGACGGTATAGTATACTATACATAGCTAGAATATGCTAAATGCAATAAAAGTACAAAATGGAATAAATATGTAACTATGTGAAATTGATATATGTGTGTGTGTGTGTGTGTGTGTGTGTGTGTGTGTGTGTGTGTGTGTGTGTGTGTGTGTATGTGTGTGTGTGTGTGTGTGTGTGTGTGTGTTGGCTTACAAGGGCTACATACCCAACCATTATGAAAGCAAGTGCACATGGCTTCTTCCTATTGATATTCTCCCGCTGCTTGTTAAAGGTTTCTGAGGTTTGCTGCTGTCTTCGTTTGTCTGAGAAGTTGTTCCATATGGTAGACCTTGTCTTAGAAAAAGCTTTTTTTCCCCACAGCTGCTTTGAAATGAGGATGGCCTAGCATCTTGTTTGGCATCTACTTTTCCGAAGTACAAGCAAACACAGGAGGGTTATGGCTGACAAAGTTTGCAGATGACTGCAAACTGGGCGCCATAGTAGAAAACACATCTGACACAGATATCCTTCAGAAGGGTCTCACAGAAATGGATAACTGGTGCCAGAGCCACGGCCTAAAGTTAAATGCCAAAAAATGCATAGTCATACCCTTCGGGAAAAACAAGGTTACCCCTAGCTACCAAATAGGTGGCAATCCACTGAGCACAGAAGAAGTTATCAGGGACCTGGGGACCCAGGTTGATAGTAGTCTGTCATTCGACACCCATGTAGCTAAAGTAGTTAGGAAGACCTTCTACATTGCCCACCTTATCATGAAGGGATTCTCATCTAGATCAAGGGAGGTTATAGTCTCCTTTACTCATCACTCATCAGACCAATGATTGAGTACAATGCCCCATTCGAATGTATCTGACCCGACACTTGCAGCAGCTGGAGAGGCCACAAAAGTTCCTCACCAAAAGGATAAAGGGTCTCAAAATCTATCCTATGCTGCCCGACTGAAAGAACTCCAGCTCTATTCAGTCGCTTACGCTTGCTCAGAGGTGACCTTTGCCTAACATACAAGGCCATGTCAAACCCAGATTTGATGAATATGCTTCACCTCAAAAATCTAGATCCATCAGAGCCACAAGGGCGGGAGACTTAAACCCTATTAATAGGGCGTGCTGGAGGGATAGATTCATCACCCAAAGACTCCTATGCTGTGGAACAAAATCCCGGTACATGTGAGGCAGAGTACCTCGCTGGCCTTGTTCAAGAGAAATCTTGACCAATGGATGGGAGATCGCAGATATACCCCAGGGATTACCTCAGTGTCACTGCTCGACAGAGGCACAGCAAAATAATGGGTATAGTTCCCCATATTAAAGGGGTGGCGTAAGCCACAAAACGATGGGCTAGGCTTGTAAATGCCCTCGGGCAGATAGCCTAGTATGAACCTATGAACCTATGAGGTTTTCATCTTGACTGTTTTTGATAGTATAGGCTTGTTCTTTAAGATGAAGTTTAACTCTCAGAGGAGTCGGTGACTTCGCATTGGTTTGAAAAGCAATGTTCCTAAGAGATGGGTAACCCTATTTGGAAATGGATGTAATTGAAGCTCTTTACAACATCACAATGGTGTGTGCATGCATCAGCCAATAACACAACTCTGCAAATTTTGTTTACAACTACCTGTATAATTTAAGTATTGTATATGAAGGGTGAAAAGCTAAAAATGGGAGTCACGCTATAGTTTTGGGAGAAGTATCTATTTTTTGTTATAGAGTGATGCCTCTTGCTTTTCCACTGGATTTGATGAATTTGATGCAATGACGAAAGTGCTCATCTAAATAAACATCTGAACTGAACAAGGAAACCAGTGCTCGGCTGATCATTTTGACCAGACTTAGAGGAACATGCATTTTTTTTATATACTTAGTGTGTTTGTGCCAAACAGGTTGTTAAACTCACATTGTTTTATCTGCTCGCTTCTATTGACATGCCACCTTTCACTTGGTTTATCGTTCTTGAAGTTTATTTCTTTGGTACTAGCTGGTGACTTTCATAGCAGCACCAGGTTTGGATAGCCACAAGCATTTGCTCAGCTCAGGCAACCTTTAGATTGATTTTCTGCCAGTCAATGGATTTCCTATATTATGTTCCCTTCTTTTCATGCATCTTAATTTTTGTGTGAATAAGTAACTGTGATTCACACTATTTTTCTTTCTCTCTCTCTCTCTCTCTCTCTCTCTCTTTCTTTCTCTCTCTCATAGCTGTAATGCTTCCTTCTTTCTTTAAAGGCTCATTAGATCTGTTGGCTTAATTCCTTCCCTTATATATTGTTATATCACTGTTTATTTTATTTTATTTTATTTTTCTGCTTCTTGTAGATTATGTACTTTGGTATTACATTATCCTGGGGAAATTCACGATTTCTTAGCTTATGTTTGTTTAGCTTGAAATTCCTTTTCTGTCCTTCTCTCTCTCTCTTTTTTTTCCTAAACTTGGAGGTTAATGACTTCTGTCTGCATCATTTGGAAACAGTTGGTGGTGTAACAGTGGGAGTCAGAGTCACGGAAAATCAAGTAAACTGTAAGTTATGTTTGCAGCTAAGAACAGAGAACATGGCTGCTAAGCTGTATAAAGTTGTACAAACCAGACAGTGAGCTATTATATGAAATACAAAAAACATACTTCACCCTCATTCTATCTCTCTGTCCAGGAAGCTGCTTTACAAAGAGCAAAAGTAAATATTTGGATATTACCTGTAAATCTCCATAACTTCAGCTAAGGCTAGTAGGAGAAAATGACATAAGTGGACACAGAAAAAGTAAGAAATTAGCTGCATTTCTTTTAGCCATGTTAACAAGCTGTGAGACCAATTGTATTTCTTTCCAACACGGGACTTCTTATTTTTACTGCATAAACCTGTGAAGAGGGCAAAGATAGATTCTGATAACCCTTCCTGTTTTAGTTGTAGTGAGCTTGATAAGTAATACCCTGTGTTACCTATGATGTAATTATAGTACCATGAGTAACCTAGGATTTAACTATATGAAAATTAATAAAAAAATGGAATAGCATAACTGGTTCTAGTTTGTTGTTTGTTCTATGCACACGTAAAGTGGAGTAGCAAAACTTTGAAATAAAATGACTTTAAAACAACAAAGAAATATAAAAAACGACAGCTGGTCATGGTTTAATGTTGTTTGTTGAAGTATGCCACATGTATGCAGTCAAATTATCTACTAAAACCCTGCACCCTAAAGACTGTAGCCATACCATGTCAAAACGGATGGAATGTAATAGTGTCTAATAGCATGGGAAAATACTTCTATCATGTAATTTTAAGCTTTCTGGGCCTCTTCTGCAGAATTTGAGCATTACAATATATGAGGAGATGATGGCTACATCTATCAACTCCTAAATGTGCTGCTTAGATGCTGCTGTAATGTCAGATATAAGACTAACATCAACAGCATTGCCTAACTTGCTAGCAAATATTAAGCTAACAAAAATTAAATAAAAATAAATAAATAATCACTAAAGAGGAGTCATCAGCAAACTGTATTAGCTGTACTCCCTAGGCAATGAAGCATAACTGATGCTATCTGATGCAGAGATGGAATCGGTGTTTTAATTCCTTGTGGGATGGGCTGCATATAAATCAGTTATACTATAACTGGTAATGCCTACATAACTCCTTTGGTAGCAATCGCAGAACCTGTGGCTGCAAGCCAGTGTCTGAAGTACAGAATGTTCTTTGTGCACACCAAGACAAACAACTAACACACATTCCCAACTCTTCTGTTTATAGGAAAGGTTTCAGTCACAGCCATGATGTAACAGCAGTTGCTAAATGAATGAGGTTCAATAAAATTTACAGTGACAAATAACACACACATTTCCTGTGCACACATAGTAATATTCATTTAAAATTGTGAGACTACAGGTAACAAGACTATGTAATATATTTTCTTAATTAGCACAGGAACATGTGTGTGACAAGATCTGGACAAAATATACTTGCATTAATTAACTTAAAGCATGCAATTATATACAGGTGTTTCCTGGCTGTCAAGTTGTAGCAGTATGCAGATTAGAAATAGCCTGATTTTTGCTAAAGAGATACAAACTCTTAAGTATACAGTGGCTTCTATGCTAAATTGAGATGAACTGTTAAATATTGATCATTTCAAGGATATAAGCTCCACAAATAAACCACAGTTCACATTTTCATTCTCAGGACTTTTAAGAACTATGTGTTATCAAAACAGTTCACTTTTTTAATTTTTGTATTACACTACTGTCATATGGGCTGAAACACGGGTTAGTGTTGTGACCCTACAGTGCTCGATTCTCCAGTTCTCAGAGTCAGCACATCCTCCTTATGTCTGAATGCCTTACACTAGGTCCCCAGTTCCCCCCACCCCACATCCCAGAGACTTGCTGTAGGTGTTTTGACATTCATTCAAATCGCTACTAGGTTTGCATGCTGCTTTAGCGTGAGGGAATGGATGCTGTGTGTGCGTGTGTGTGCACGAGTGCATGTATGTGTGCGTGTGTGCGTGTGTGCGTGTGTGCGTGTGTGCGTGTGTGTGTGTGTGTGTGTGTGTGTGTGTGTGTGTGAGACCCTGTGACAAGTTATTATTCTACTGAGGATTAGTTACTTTGTCTTGTACTCAGTGATTACTGGGATAGCATCCATATTCAGTATTTCATGCTCAGGCATAGTTGGGGAAAGTCCTACAAACAGTATTTCATAAATAACAAACTGTTTAAAGCAACAAATATGCACCTCATGAAAAAACCTGAGTTAACATTATTAAGCAGGGTTCAACAGAGGAAATCTAGGTAGTGTAACATGTTCAGCCTGTTTGAGTATGCATAAAATATATACAGTCATGTTCAATTTTGATGTTGCAATGCGTTGATGATAGAAAATGTGCACATGCCTTTAAATGTTTTCAAACCATATGGCAATGTATCAAGAGCGGAATATTCTCACGGGGATTTCCACAGCAATTAATCAAATCACATGAACTTAATTGGCAGTTATTTTGGTATAAAAGAGAGTAGGCTGGCAGGATTAAATTGTGGAAGGCAGTTTCTCAGTGAAGGAACATTGGCAAAATGCTGAAAGGAAGAAGTCTTAGAATGTACTGAGACAGGGCCTAATTGGGACTAACCTGTGGACTGAAACTTATGGATTGTGGTTTGTGGGAGTACTTGATTTTGGAACTGAAGGTATGCCCTGATAGAGGCAGACAACCTTAACATGAACCTTGCAAGTATCAGAGCTTAGAAGTGAGAGTGTGGCCTAGATGAGAGGCTTACAGCATGGGACTTTGCTGGTAGTTATCAGACATCCTATATCCTGGAAGTGCTATGTGAATTGGATAACTGTTCTGAAGGTACTGTTTATTATGTGATTGCAAAGCTAAGTAAGCTAATGTTTTATATTTTGAAAGTAAATAAATGTGTCTTTTGTATATGTTCAGCCTTCAGTGTTTTCTACAGAATGCTGTGCAGGGATGTTTAGAAGGATGGAGTCAGTGTTATGAAGTAGAGCTCTACTCTGCAGCTGAACCAACAAAGGTTGCTGAGGTAGTTTGTGAGGTAAAAGTTAGAAGAACTAAACCATTAACATAAGAGTATGACTATCAAGCCTTGCCCAGATATCCAGTTCAACAGTGATGAAATGTAAATAATAATACATATTAAAAGCACAGAGACAGAGAGCTATTAAGGGCATTATGGGGTATAACATGACTAAAATGGTCCAAGTCACTAAGTAATAGCTGAGATTGGCTACTTTGAAGAGTGGCAAAACTGTTTACTGACATGCTGACAGGAGGAGCTCTGCTGCCATAGGAAGGAAGGTAATTGTAGAGTCTAGTCCCTTCTGTATCACTGAGGTTAGGAAATCATTACTGATAGAACTATAAGTCGGGGAGACACCATTCACTAAATGTGAATCAAGTAACAGCAGCAGTCTTCACTGAAATAAGGTAGCAGGAGACTGATCAAAAAAGGAGAGTGGGGGGGTCTGGGAAGACTGTTTTTACTGACAAGCTGGGTGACATAAACAGAAGTTATTAATCACTGGCAGTCTGAGTGGGAAGATATGCTGAGAACACAAATTACCAGATGAATGTGTGGGAAAACCAGAGGGATGTGGTAAGTTTTTGCATGCATGGATGGTTAACATGAAACTATGACCCACACCAGAATACTTGGTGCTTGGTGGACTGGGGGCTTTGATTACTACAAGCACAAATGGGAGGGTTGGGGACTTGTTTGTCTGCCAGTTGGGGGGTGGATTAGCTGTTCTCAAGCCACAGTCTACCAGTACATTCTAGTATGATGTAATTTTTTATGATATTTGGTGCTGCGGGTTAAGGCCATGAACTACAAGTTCATGGGATAAAAATGTTTGATCCCATCAGCCCTCATTTGTCTGCTGTGTCTCACCTTTAGCAAGTCACTTAACCAGATACTGCTCCTGGATCGTCCCTTAAAAGGGACTGTGCGAGTCCAGTGAGCCTACCTGCTTAAAAATAAGTATTATTATTATTATTATTGTTATGTTTATTATTATTACAAACACATTTTAACAAATGCACATGCTTGACCATTTTCACACATTTTTCCTGGATTTCAGCTTGCCATCTCTACATAGCCACTGTATGAGTAAGAACATTGTAAACAGTGTAGTTATTACATGAAACAAGTCGCAGAATGATATCAGCTCATTCCAAAGTAATTCTTGTATTAATTTCATACAGGAAATAATGGATTAGCATACTGAAAACTATCAAGATTACTTAGTATTTCATTTTGTAAATGTACCTTGCAACTTTGTCATCATTCAGCATTTAACCCAGAATGTACATCCGTACATTGTTGTTTTGTTCTGTATTCTGTGTAAGACATTATCGTCCAACTGAAACACTGTCGGCACCTATGCTCTATGATCTGTATGATCTGTGTCTGTAAAAACATGATATTCGAATTCTGGCATTAACATATAATGGATAACTGCCAAAGATAAGTACCTTCTGGCACTACATGGTCCGCGCTCCAACCATAAAAGAGTGAAACAAACATGGAATGCTTGCTTTCAAAGCTTGTTCTCAAACTGTAGAATGTTAGATACTTAAAAGGAAGTTTACATAGGTCTTATACAGAAATATTTAAAAAATATATTTTTTTATTGTTCAAATAATAGTAGGTATACACCCTGTGAAATAGTGAGCTTGTGAGAAACTAAGCAGAAGTGTGGATTTTAAGACAGAATAACTGCTCTGTTTTTACTATTAAAACTGCATATTTGATTTTGTTTGAAAAAATAATTTTATTAACAGGCATAAAATGTCTGATTGATAAGAACAAAGAAATGTTAAGCATCTCTGTGGAAAAGAAAAATAAAACCCTGACTGTGACCCCACCTGACCTGGGCTCAGCTAGCAACCCAGGTACTGTAGGAGTCAATGAGGGAGGGAAAGAATGAGTGGCTGATGCCAGCTTGCCCATCTGGGGGAAGAAGGTCCAGTGTTGCAATGCTATTACCTACTAGATAAAGAGAGGTACACGGCATGCAGCATTTGAGCTAGAGATGTGTGTTTGGCTGTAACAAAATGAATAAATAACTCCCAAATGCTAAAGGTGGTCTGTCACAAAAATAGTCAATATAGGCAGAAAAAAAGACAGAAAATCCACCCAAGGATGGCCAATCAACGAAATTCACAAGTGTTCCAATTAAAATGTAGTCCTTTAATATGAATAAAACTTCGACTTGAAAATAAAATGAAAAATAAAAAAGCTCAAAACTGTCCCTTGAAGATATCCGATAAGCACTTTCAATCTGAGGAAGACAACAGTCGAAAGCGCTTATCGGATATCTTCAAGGGACAGTTTTGAGCTTTTTTATTTTTCATTTTATTTTCAAGTCGAAGTTTTATTCATATTAAAGGACTACATTTTAATTGGAACACTTGTGGATTTCGTTGATTGGCCATCCTTGGGTGGATTTTCTGTCTTTTTTCTGCCTATTTTGGCTGTAACAAGGCACATCAATATACTAACCTTCATAGAACATATGCTGGAATATGCATACTCACAGAGAAAGGCATAACAGGCCTTTGCATGTACAAGCATATATGCCCACTACCAGGGAAGGAGATAGGGCTTAAAAAATGGAAAAGCATTCTTGCTGTCTGTGTAGTGGCCATGTCATGACTGGCTCTTACTCCTTACTGTTCTTAAAGAAATATGTTTACCTTGTATGTTTAAAGGAAACACTTATTTACTCACTTTGCTCCAAAAATGCAACATTATTTATAGCATTTACATTAATTTGGACACTTAATTTGGACACTTAATTTGGTGAAATTTGAAATGCTATATTTCAGTGGTTCCCTTCCAGCTTAAAACCATCAGTTTCACGCCCATTGGATGGTCTATAAGTCCTTGATGTGCCAGCTTCATTGTGGTGGGTTGAGCCTAGCAACTGCTATACTTTAAATGGCTGTTAACCCATATAATGCAGTTCTTTCCTAATCCAGTCCTTCTAGTATTATCTCACTCTTTGCATTAGACAACTTCCTATGTCTGAAATGCTGTTTATTCTCTTAAAATAACTACAAACTCTGATACTCAGAAGCATAGCTGGCTCAACCAGTGCCCTGTGCCGGCCAGCAAACTACCCCCCTACCCCCCTCAGCTCTTCAAGTGAAGGGTGAAAAAAAGGTCTGCTGCAAAACTCTCAGGATACTTCTTGCAGACAGTATCCAGTCTACATGCACCCCCCCCCCCGGGCACTTCAAGTGAACAACAAAAAAAAAAAAAAAAAGTCAGTTCCACTACATGCTTCCCCCTCCTGCCCCAGTCATTCAGGTCCCATTTATGCGCCCTGTCCATCACCCTCCTTCCTCACACTTTAGTAAAAAAAAGCATTGCTTTTTTAAACTGTAGCAAACTGTTTATAGCTTACATGGGCACTACAGCGCTCAGGTTTTAGTTAAAAAAAAAAAATATATATATATATATTTTTTTTTTTTTTACTTTTAATTGCAACAAACTGTTTTTTACAATGAAGCAAGTAGTTACTACAGTTCAGACCACACATAAAGCACTACAGTGATCAGGTTTGACCACAAATGCAATACCAGCTTTTAAAAGCCAGTATTGCACTAAAGAGAGATCAGGATAATGGATATCCGATTGACACTCCTAACACTTTGCACCCAGAGCAGTTGTCCCTCTCACCCTGCCATAGCTATGCACTGGGGCTGCTGCACTCACTTTTGACTCCTGATTATCCATATTTTAAACTGCTTTATTACTGTTTCCTGTACAACCTTTATTTTTGACATAAGTTAACCTTTTCTTCTAGAGTGGTTTAAATATAGTGTTGAATCATTTTTTTTTCTCTCAGGCTGCTTTAAGAACACTTCCTAGCTCCTTAATAGAAACCATTTTATTCCTTGCTTCTGTGACTTAATGTATCGTCTACTGGAACTGCAGGCAAAAAAGTCAGTTTTCTTTCTTTGCAAGAGGTACTTTTCCCTACTGCTAAACTAAATACATCAGTTTGTACTTCATTCAGAGTGATGTTATTGTATATCTGCTCTGGTCCTCTGTTGCCAGTATGTCTAAAACTGTAGTTTTTCTCATTTATCTTTTCTGCTATTTCAAATGGGCCCTGCCATTTACCCAAAAAAATTCTGCAGAGGGGACGAAAACTATCATCTGGTCTCTGGCTTTGAAATCCCTTGTTCTGGCATTTTGGTTATGTGCCTCTTATTGTGTGTCCTGAGCTCTTTCCATGTTTGTCTGCAATACGGTCATCACCTCTTTCAGAAAGTATAAGGAATATGCATGTATATCCTAGTCATTCTGGGTGCAAGGAGAACCAAATCAAATCTGCAGACCAAATCTTTAGCACCAAGTCCCAAGTTGTAGTGAATAGAAATGAAATTTAATGAAATCCAAATTCCATCAGAACGCAGTAGGTTCCAAAGTACAGAATTGCTATTAGTTTTCCAAGCAGTGGGGAAGTATAAACCCTCATTCTCGGACCAGTTTTAGCTGGTCTTCATCAGTAAGATCTAAAAATGCACAAATAGTTTAAATTAAACAGCATAAAGAAAGGGTCTGCATCAGAAATGGGGGAAAAAAAGGAAAGAAGCAAAATAAATGTACAGTACAGAATACTAATGTATTCTAAATGTTCCTGACATAATAATAAACAGCATGAGCTTTTAAAGAATGCAACAATCTTAATATAAATAATACTATTAGACTTAGGTGAACCAACTTGTGTGTACAGAAACATGCAAGCCAATGATAAGAAGGAACTCAATGATTTCATAAGTACTAGGATACTAACAAGCTGTACACTAAGCAAATAGCAAACTCTTTTGGTATCTAATGGAACATCACTTGCTTACATACGTATACTATGAACTATATTATTAAATGAACAACTTAAACATAAACAAAACTGATTAATTGGGTGGGAATGAAAAGAATATAATGAAAAATAACAAATGCACACAAGCTATGGAAAGTAACTAAATGGGGAAAAAGCAACATTATAAAAACAGTAATTGAGTCCAAGTGCAGGTAATGCTACCAGACTTGTGATCCATCTTTTTTCATTACTAGACTGTATACCTTGCTAGCCTAATGTATTGTGGCCAAGATTATACAAGCAGTCAATGCCTGTAAATATAAATGTAGCATCAAGTTATAAAGTATATTTGAAAAGTGCACTTGTACTTTTTTACATTTTATGTCATTCGGATGTTCTAATACCTTGCTTTTGAGCATGTATAGCATTTTGTCTAAATAAAAGGCAAAGCAAGAGCATTTGACAAGATATATGATCCATTCACTACTTCAGCTGAGCAAATGTCAAATCTGTATGATTTTACTTGTATTAAATTTTTGAAAAGGTACCAGACTTAATCAATTTGGAGATGGAACAGCTGCCATAAGGCAAACTGCCTATAAGTCTGTCTCCAAAGTTATTTGTATATATTCCTTCTGAAAATATTTATAATGTCTGAGAAATTAGCCTAGAGACTTACCCTTTCAAAAAAAATAAAATTACATTCATCTAGAACATGTTACATGCCAGATTATCATCAGCTTTGAGTATGTCAAAAATATTACAAATTTCCTTCATATTATTGCCAAAAGTAGTAAAAAAGATAAATCAAAAACTGTGTTAAGCTAAGAAGCTGCTGTCTATCCTTAATGTCAGATAATGTTCTGGCTAGATCTATAGAATGCTGGCTATACTCCCAGTATAAGACTCTATGAGCTAATTACTAAGAAAAAAATATTGTAGTTCTGCTGGTTAGTGCAAATCCTTTGAACTCTTAGAGATTTTTGCTTGGGACTTTTACAAATAATATGTCTTAGATGGTAGCTGGAACAACCAAAAATATGTTCTTTGTTTAAGGTTTTCTGAATAATGTTGCTTGTACTGAAGCATCACCTGCATATTTACCATGGTGTCAGGAAAATATATCTTTTTTTTATGGTTATTAACAGTAAACAAAATACTCCATTTGTTGTTATTGAGGCATTGTACAAACTCCTACAGGTATGGTATATCTGATGATTATATCAACAGCAATCATCTCTGAAACATAAATCAAAATCTCCTAAAGGTAATCCATGAAGATATTAGTATATATAGGTATGAAGGAAAGACCCATTACTGTCTCTTACAATTGTAAATAATACTGGCTGTTGAAATAGAAACCATTAATACTGAAGTCATAAAGTCTGGTGCAGCTGAGCCACTGTTCAAGAGCTTTCAAACCTGTCCAATGGCAGATGTCAGTCTGCAGGGATTTAACATCTAAGATACAGAAATACCACTGGGATTCAGTTTACATTTCCTGCAATGGTTGTAAAAATCAAATTATATCCTTTATTTGGGCAGGAAGAAACCTCAATAGGGGAGAAAGAAAGTGTTCTATGGATGCAGATAGAGGTTCAGTTAATGAGTAATGTCCAGAAGCAATCAATTTTGGGTAATACAAATGTTGAGGTTTAGGATCCTTAACCATATGTTTATGAACAATCCTTTCTTCTATGATACCTTCTTGCATCATTTGTTCCAGGAATTTGTCAATAGTGAACTTAAAATGTAAGGTATGGTCTAACAGTAAATAGTAACAGAATTGTGAATTGCTAAGATGACTAGTGGCTACTATGACATGATCAGACTTATAAAGTATTGCAATGCTGCAACCCTCATTATTATTTTTTATTATTTATTTACCTTTGTTGACTAGGAAATCCACATGGGCAAAGCAACCCTTTTCAGCAGAGGTTCATGGTGAAAAGCTACACACATAAAAATGACATAGATATAGCCATTAGCAGAATCCAGATATTAATGGTACAATTATTACGAATAGTCTAATCTACTTGGAGAGAAGAATAAGACTTTCCACTTAAAAATTAACAATGCAGTTAATCATTAATGCAAACCCAGGTAAATATACTGCAAACTGCACAAAGTTTACTCCAGAATAGTACATAACATAACTACATTGGGATTTGAGCTGAGCTTAATAAGACTTGCTCTTTCTTCTGGAGACAAACTATCATGAGATATTTTGAAAACAATATTTTTGTGTTACATTAAATTCTTTGATAACCTCTCAAACTCTGCAACAAAGTTGTTTACCTGGGGCTGGTATGCTGATGTTTTATATCTAAAACCAGTAGAAACTGAGGGAAAAGGAAGAATCTGTGTTTGATTCTTAATGTGCAAAATAGACTTTAATTTTCAGTTTATGCCAAGCAGACTTAATATCCAACACTAGTTGAGTTCAAAAATGAAACAAGCTGAAATGACATTTAAAGCTTTCTTGAACAAATTTTATTAGCCTCTGTTAAAACCTCACAAGACAAATGATATATTAAACATTTGTCTTTGCAATACATTTGCCTGCTTTCAGCAACAGTGAGAACAGGAGAAAAGCCTGTATATCTGCCATGGCAATGCTTATTGGCACTTTACTTGTCTTTCTCAAGGGGCTGCTATAGATGGTTCATTGTTAATTTTTTTATGTGTTAGAGAAGAATCCTGCTCTGATTTAAAATCAGTGACACTGGATGCTTTGTCCATTGTTAAGTTGTCTGAAGAATCAGAATATCTTAAAATTGGACATGGAATGGTTGTATTCCTCTCTCTCTCTCTCTCTCTATATATATATATATATATATATATATATATATATCTTTCTTGCATTTATGGGAATTAAAAGAGATAGCTGAGGAACTTTTTCTGTCAGTCAACAAGATCATACATCTGGATTACTTCCACATAAATTAATTGACTGATTTTATTGTTTCAAAGATTTTTCAAAAGAAAAATCATTGTACATAGTAGAAAACAACTAATCAAGTGTATCAATAAATAAGTACAACCACATCTAAAATGTTTTTAGAATGTTTGCAAAAGTTATGAATACAAGTTATAAAGTCCATCATTATTTTGTACAAACATACTTTTGCATCTTTTAGTTTCCTCCCAGTTTGCCATTTTCAGAATGGTATCACAATGTAATATTGTAAATAAGCTCTCATATATTTATTACACATCATCATCTTAGATTTTCTGGAAGTCACAACCTCAGATGTTTTTCTACAGGTCAGTCTTTAATTTCTCTATGGATTTTACAATAATATAAAACGAGTACCAAATTTTATTTTACTACCATAACATATCTACAAGGTTGAAGTTGAACTTCTTTACCATATACCTTATGTAAAACATTACTTTCAAATAATTCAGATATATATTTTAGACAAATTCTTAACATATCCCAATTTTCAAAAACATCTAAGGATTTGTTATTTTCTGTCCTTATCTTTTTAGTAAAAAAGTCAGAATGTCTTCTATGTTTCATTTTCATTTTCTTTCTTAGTCTCCGATCTTTTTGAATAATTTTCCTTGGGTATAAAATCTGAGACTTATTTTATTGTATGTCTTTCTTTAAATATCTTTCCAAGTTTGTAGTACAATGTTTCTAGCATTTCTTTAACTAATTTATTACATTGTGAGTTGAACTTACATCCATGTTTCCATTTTTTTTCTTCATACATGTTTATCTTACTAACTCTTTAACTGGAATTCTCATGATCTTAACAGAATTTGTCAATGTTGTCATTTCTAAAGTTGCTAGCTCAGCCGATATTCTAAACTCTTCTCACATATGAATATCAGGAAATAAAGACAGTAGATTAAGCAGTAGTCTAATCAATATATACCTCTCTCATTAGATTACCTGTAATCCCTTCTGCTATTTCCAGACATATGATAAAATGAAATAGATCTTACATTTTATTGCAGATAGAAGAGCTTTGATTCTTTTCCCTCCTGAGTTCTTATCTAATCTATATAAATTGTACATTTTCAGTCTTTTAACATAAATAATGTATATGGTGATAACATTTACCATTACAAAAATGTGTTCCTAAATACTTTATACTGTTTAGTCTTTTTCTTTACCTTTTAGGTGCAGATGATATCTCATTTTTTTAAGATTGAAATCTTACACATTGATTTTTAAGTACATAGCCATTAGATCTTATACTAATCTATTTATCTGATATTTTGATTTCTTTCTTGCTAGACCTAATTGGACAATTTTTTCTGCATAGCACATTACAGAATATTTTTTTTACCTTTGGCATATATTATTTTAACACATTGGAGGCATCTCTGTGCATCATAAAAAGCCACAGTACAATTATACAGCCCAGCCTTTCTCACTTTTTAATTTCAATATGCTATGTAATTAGTCCCAATTTAGATATTTTGTCAAAAGCATAATCTCTGTCATATAACTCTCTAATCACTTGTAATATTTTTATGGAAACAGGTCTTTTTTCATTACTTTTCACAATGTCTTTCTATTCACATGGTCAAAAACAGCCTCTGGATCTTTAAACATGGCAAAAAGTGCCTGTTTTCTAAACATAACATGCTTTTCTATTAAAAGCTCATTGGAAAGCATGCTTGAGTATCTGATCATTCATTTATATAAGTATATTGATATCATAATAACTCTACTTTATTAATTTCTTCTTTTAACTATTGCATTATTATAGCAGTAAATACATTTATCCTACAAAACTATAGGATGATACTTATTTAGGTCTGTTTCATTCTTAAAAATTGGAATAATTATATTTTCCTTCCATGAACTTGGGAATTTCCAGTTTTCTACACAGTCCCTGAAATCTGACTTGAATTTCTTAGAGTTAAAACAACCCCTGCAAGTACGGCAACTTCACAGCTCCAAACAACTCTTAGCAAAACAACACACAACAAAGCCAGCAGACTGTAACATTCAGATTTTAATCACATCTAGCTCAAAAGTATAGCAAAAAGAAGACAAAACAGATCGGTTTCAGCTATAAAAATAACATAGCCTTCATCAGTGCAATAAAGAAGTAAACAAGTAAAACCTCTGTCTCCTTTTAAATACAACTACTAGGTGAGGCTCTAAATTAGTTAATTAATCCACAGTCCTAATTAAAGGTACTCATTAAGTCCTGGTGAAAAGAGACCCCCCCCCCCCCATTTACTGATCCATGTATTTTCTTTGCTCTTCAAAATTTGATGCCATCCTGCTTTATTTGACCTATTGCCAGTGATTGTGTATTACAGTAAAACTAAAAAATGCATTGTTGTGTGCCTGAGTATGTTTATATAAAGCATTAGTAAGTTTCTTATGCCTCATGTCACTATAGTGTTCCAAAATTCTGAATTAGAGTGGTCTAGACATTTGTCCCACATAAAACGCAGGACAGGTACAGGTAGACAAATAGATCACCCAGTCTGTCTGGCAGTTTGCAGAAGGGTTATGAAAACAAGCCAGTTTAGTAGCAAAAATACTGGTCAGGTATTTAGGTTCATAGGTTCATAGGTAGGTACTAGGCTATCTGCCCAAGGGCATTTATAAGCATAGCCAGAGTGTGTTGGCTTTCACTGCCCCATTGATTAATTAACCAATTCTCTGTCAAGCAGAGCCAATGAAGTGATCCCAGGGGTGTATTTTCTGTTACCCATCTACTCATCAAGGTTTCTCTTGAAGAGTGTTAGTGAGGGGCTCTGCCTAATGTAGTTTGGAATTTTGTTCCAAAGCATGTGGAGTCTCTGTGACAGGAATCTATCCTTCCAGCATGTTCTATTTATTGTTGTGGTGAGATTTAGCTCACTAGAGTGCGTGGCTTGCAGTGACTTGAATTTCTTTAGGTGGAGCATGTCCATCAGTTCTGAGATGGACATGGCTTTGTAAGTCAGGCAGAGATCACGTCTGAGTAAGCGATATGCCACTGAGTACAGCCAGAGTTTTTTCAGTCAGGCTGCATAGGACATATGTTTGAGGCCAGTAATCCTCTTGGTGAGGTATGTTTGTGGTCTTTCCAGCTGTTGGAAGTGTCTTGTGAGGTACATCCCAAATGGGGCATTGTACTCTATGATGGGTCTGATGAGTGATGAGTAGAGGGGCACTGTAACCTCTTTATTTCTAGATGCAAACCCTTTAGTAATTAGATGGGCCACATAGAAGGATTTCCTAACTACTTTGGCAATATGATTGTCAAAGGAGAGATTACTATCTACCTGGGTCCCCAAATCTTTTATTACCTCTTCTGTATTAAGGGGGCTGCCACCTATGTGGTAATTCGTGGGTGTTTTGTTTTTCCAAATGGGATGACTATGCATTTTGTTGTATTTAGCTTGAGGCCATGACTTTGACACCAGGTGTCCGTCTCAGTAAGGCCCTTTTGGAGGATGTCCGTTTCAGCCGGAGAATCAGTTATGCCTCCCAGTTTGCAGTCATGGATGAACTTGGTTACCATAGTCCTCCTGTGTTTGCCTGTACTTCGGAGAAGTATATGTTGAACAGTAGGAGTCCCAGGACTGAGCCTTGTGGGGCACCACTTGTGACTGGTTTAGAGTCAGACCTGGAGCCTGCTATTCTTACCGTGTGAGTTCTATCTGTAAGCCAGTTGGCAACCCATCTCAAGACATAGGGGTTTATGTTCAGGCTGGTGAGTTTTTCTGTAATACCCGAGTGGGGAATGGTGTCAAAAGCCTTGGCGAGGTCAAGGTAGGCTGTGTGAACCACCTTCCCCTTGTCTATGGCCTTGGTGACTGTCTCGAAGAAGTCAACCAGGTTTAGTAGGCATGATCTGCCCTTAACAAAGCCAAACTGGGTTGGGTCAAGTGTTTGGAGGTTCCCAAAGTCTTTGTTAATGAGGTCCATGATGATGCGCTCCATAGCCTTGCATACCAGGCTGCTCAGGCTTATGGGGCGATAGTTACCAGGGACAGCTGTGGTGCCTCCTTTGTGGAGTGGAATAACTGTCGCTGTGCACCATTCCATGGGCATGTAGCCTGTGGAAAGGCTGAGGTTGAACAGCGTGTTTAGGTGGGGGGTAAGTTTGTTCTGTAGTTCGTGCAAGACGCAGCCTGGGACACCATCTGGCCCCATTGGCGCTGTGTTTTTGGCTTTTGAAAGGGCTGTTTTCTGTGATTTCCAGGACAATACACTTTTCAGGTATTGTTGTCGGCCCTTTTGGGGGTGAGAGGGGGTGAAGTTTGCACTGAATATATCTGCCAGGATGTTGGCAATATCAGTAGGTTCAGTATATTTTGTGCAATTTTGCACTAGTTCAGTGCATATCTGCGAGTTGCCACTTATATTCTTAACATAGCTAAAGAAGGCTTTGTGGCTATCTTTTGAATCCTTGGCTATTTTTCTTTCGAAGTTAACCTTGGATGATTTTATGAGGGACCTTAGTTTCTTACTGTTACTGATCAGGGATGTCTTTCCTTCTTGGGATTTGCTTTTTTTCTGAACTAGTTTCCTCCTTCTGTTGTATAGCCTGTTTATTGCAGAGGTCCACCAGACTGGTTTCCTTCTCTTAGAGGAGTGAGTCTTGGTTTTGCTAGGGATGGCACGATCCATGCATCCTTGTAGGTGTTCATAGAGTGCATTTGTAAAGGTTTTTGCATCTTGACCATCATTATCCTTTAGCGTGGGGGCTGTCAAACTTACCACCTCTGTCTTAAGTGAGGTGAAGTTTGCTTTAGAAATGTTTTTTACTGTGGTTTCCTTAGTTGGGGGTGGTGGTAGGGTGTTGACATCCAGAGTGATTAATTTATGGTCTGATCTAACCAGTAATGGGTTGACCTCCGGTGTGGAACACCTGTCGGCCATGTTGGTGATGACCAGGTCCAATATGTTTTCACCTGTGGTAGGGGAGTTTACCAACTGATCCAGGGCATTTGAGTTGATGAATTCCAGGAAGTGCTGGGCTTGAGAGTTTGTACTCAAGTAGTTTTCCTAGTTAATGGTAGGGTAATTGAAATCGCCCAATATCAGGTTGTTCGGTAGAACCTTCATGTTTTCCAGTGTCTCCAGAAAGGTGGAGTGGTGGTCCTGGGTCATGGAGGGTGAGCTGTAGCAGGCCACAATTTGCATTGCAGATTTGCCCGATGTTAGTTGCACAAGTTGCAAACTACCAGACAGACTCTGTGATCTATTTGGCTACCTGTACCTGTTTTGCGTTTTATGTGGGACAAACATCTAGACCACTCAAATTCAGAATTTCGGAATACTATAGCGACATGAGGCATAAGAAACTTACCAGTGCTTTATATAAGCTCACTCAGGCACACAACAGCAAAGAAAAGAAATGCCCACAAATTATCTAGTCTACTATTTCCTTTTGTTTGAAGATTTATCAATATACTATTTAAACTCTCCCCATTTTTAGCTTTTGCCTTCTTTATATTCTTTTCATATAGGAGATGTACGTCAAAGTTTGTATCATCATATGCTAGCTGAAGAAACAAGTATACATCTGATTTGTAGATAAGGTTTGATTTTAATCCTGTATTTATTTTTAAGAAGTTCATTGGGCATCCTTTTGCTCTTAATAGGGTTTTTACTTTCTGCCTTAATCTCATAAAGTTTATGTCCATTAACACCAGTGTCATTTCCCCCTGAAAAATACATCTCCTGAAAATTAATGATCATTGCAAAATGAATTCTGTAAAGTCATTATCCTGCAAATGTCTTTTAATTCCTGCTATACTCCAAGATGATATCTTTAATTAATTTTTCTTATTAATAAGTCACTTATCCAAATCTTTTGAGATATATATATATATATATATATATATATATATATATATATATATATATATTTCTTTATTTATTTGTTCTCTCTCTCTCTCATATATATATATATATATATATATATATATATATATATATATATATATACATATACATATACACACACACACATACACTTATACATGGTTTCCCCACATTTTGTTGAATGTCTGTATGTCTGTTCAATAAATGCAGGAGGTATTGTTTAATATCAATGGTACAGATAGCTGAGTGGCGCAAATGTAGAAATTATATTTTATAGAGATAGGTGAGAGAGTTGCAGGGAGTGAAACGTTTTGTGCATGTGTTTTTGAGTTAATGTTAGGATCAGGGACAGATTAGGGATATTACCATATGTGTGTGTGTGTGTGTGTGTGTGTGTGTGTGTGTGTGTGTGTGTGTGTGTGTGTGTGTGTGTGTGTGTGTGTGTGTGTGTGTGTGTGTATTTTAGGGTTAGTGTGAGGGTTAGGTAAAGTAAGGGGGATGTAGGGTTCTTAGTGTGCGTGTGTTTGTACATGTTTGTGTGTGGTAGTGTGTTAGCACCCATTGCTTGAGGTGGTGCACAGGGATTAATACCCTCTGACCTCCTTAGTAATGGTGCTAACCCTAAATCTAATGCTGCCCCTTCCCCAACCATAACCCTAGATTTTACCTTAATAAAAAACCTTCCTGTAACACCACTACTATTCAGACAACTTTGAGACTAGCATTATGGGGATTAGTGTTAATAGTGGGAGAGGAAATAGCTTTCCTTACTCAATATTTTTAGACTGATGTTCAAAATGTTTTGCTGTGTTTTGATTACAACATTAAGAATGTTCAATCATACAGAATATAACCATGGATATGGATATGGATATAGATATCAATACAGATATAGACATAGATAGCACCTGTAATATCTTCACATGTATTATATTTCAATTACTATACCACATATTGATTTTGTGTTATTGTTATAGCTCCTTCAACCCATTTTGCATAAATCTGAAGAATTGTTTAAAAAAATAAAATGAATTCTTCAGTGTCTATGGAATTTGTTTTTCTAATCTAGGAATATTGAAAATAGCTATTAGATTAGTACATGCTTTCTCTGAGGTATTCATTTCATAGATCTTCTGTCACCTACCCCTCTTCTATCCAAAAATCAAATTGATCTGCAACTATTATTCATGTTAAGATTGACATTGTTTAATTTTGTCTGATGTTTTTCCTAATATTGCTTGTTTTAAATTCTTAAGAATTTTCAGATGTTACTTTCTAACTATATAATCTAAAAGACTAGTTAAAACACCTAAATATAACACTTTATCCCATCATATAAAATGTATTTTCTTTCTTTTTCTCTTTAAATTAAAAAAAAATTATCATTGCAATTCCTTTACCAAAATGCCAACTCCTTTCAAAGCTATCATGCCGTTCAGAGCTATGTCTTATATCCTTTGGTGGATGTCTCAGTAATTGAATAGACATAGTGCCACTTTTAATGTCAATTCTTCATTATTTCCCTTTCCTGAATTTCATGTTTATTATTATTTTATTATTCTTTAATACTAGAATAGTCTTGAGATGTATTTCTAACCCAACATTTCATGTATTGCTCTTTGTTTTATACAGTCATTTTATAATTTCCTGTAAAAAGTATGCTCTCCTCTCCAATAACATAACCAGACATTGCTTCCAGGTTGCCCCTAAAATGGACAGTGTGTCCAGTAGAATTACTTGATTACCAAATGGGTATAATTATTATTATTGTTATTTTTTTTCTTGCATGTATCTTCACCATTTTCTTGGGGCGTCAACCTTTATTCTGATTCCACCAACATCTTCTGTTAATGTGTATCTAAATTTTTATCTCTTTGATAATGAATTGTTTCAAAGTTGAATCATAATAATGGATTTAAAATTTTTAATACATCTGATCAACCTATCATCAAAACTTAGTCTTATCTATACCTTCTCAAATCATTAATCATTGTATATAATACATATTGACTTTTTAAGCAAGTAATAAACATCCTAATTCATAAAAAGAAATAGCAAATCTTAGAAACAATGCAAGTAAAATATGTAAAATCTCCCCATCTAAGATACGTGAAAATTGTTCCTAGGTAGTAATAAATTATTTAAGTGCTCATTATCTGAAAAAATGTAAAGAAGACATTAAGTGAAATCAAGAATAAATCTGAAAATATTTAAATATGCATGAGAAAGCAAAAAAAAAGTTCACTAATTCACATGCAATTAAAGCAAATATAGTTAGTAGTAAGAATAAAGTAAATTATTCAAAAAATTGTCTGTTTAGCAGTGTATAAATCCTTTGATAAGAACAAAATCTTTCTTTAATTTGTTTTTTTTTTAATTATTATTCTTTTATCACTCACTCGCTGCTCTCAACTTGGTATTCCCTTATCACACACTCAAAACATTACTGCCTGTTATTCATTAATAATCAAGTAGGCACAGAGCTATGCCTACACAATAAAATCATGTTAGTGTAGTGAGCAGCAGTACTAACTGAATATGCATGCTGCTCATTGCACCTGGACATTTGCAAGCACCTTTTTGTGGCCAGCAATAGAGTTTGCTGACACAGAGAGGTGCTTGCAAGCACGAGCACAAACAGCTTGCATATAGGCAAGGCTCACATAAGAGCATGCATTGTAGCCTAGACATAAAAAGTGCATGTACAGGGAAAGAATACTGAATGATGGAAGTAAAATGGGGGAACTGGTACACTAAATTGTGTAACACTGAATAATTAATGTTGAAGGGGAAAATTTTAAAGTATACTCATATCATATGACCAAAGTGTATTAGAATTATTTCTGACAAAAATGTTGCAATATCGATGTAGTTATATTTAATGTCAATGACAACCCACAGTTATTCACATAAATAAAAATATACATGCTAATAGAAAATGTGATCGGGAGATAAAGTTTCAGCATAACAAAGAGGAGTGAAAATGCAATATACCCAAGCAAAAATGTCCAAAAGGGTGGGTGTGTGTTATTGTGGAAATAATGCCTCCCAGGACAGCCCTGAGGCCTGACACTGTAGGAGGAGGTATTCTACACCCATGGAAGAGCATTATTTCTACAATAACACACACCCTGGAGGGCATTATTGTGCTTGGAGTATGGACTATCTGATAAATTGTTTTGTATTTGTTTTTTGTTTTTTTTTATTATTATTTATATTTTTAATATTTTTGATGTAAAATAGTTCCTCTGCCTAATGTTTCATACATACTGTAGTATTTTTAACTGTTGTTGGAGGAAGTACTTTACAACCAAAATACTGGCTTGGTTAAGTATTTAATGGGCAGGATTCATGAAGGCTTGCACGGAGTCTAAGAGTAGTGTAAGACTCCATGCAGCCTTTGCGATCCAGGAACAGCCGAAAGTCCATGTAAGAGACCAGCTAAAACGTCTCTTACATGGAGTGGGCGGATAAGCATCACCTCACTTGCAGCCGAATAGCATGCAAATGAGGTTGATTAGCAATCCAGGAAGCCCAAAGCAGCCCGTGTAAGAGCCGTTTTAGCTGCAGAAATGTACTCAGTTGACAACTGAGTACGTTTCTGCAAAAAACAATGGAGCAATGTCAGCTCCAAATAAAGGGTGCATATGTGTCAGGCAGCATGCCAATGGCCAAATATGTGGCCATTGGCAAGGTACCCCATGCAAATATGAGAAATAAATAATTTTTTCGGGCGATCGCCGTGTTTAACGCAGCAGCCCCACGCAAACGGGCTGTGCTATATAAAAACATAAAATGAAGGTTATAAACCCACAAATGTGGGTTTTATGCAATACATGGATTTACAATGCAGGGACCAGCAGACCAAAACATACTTTTGCAATAAGAAGCAAAGCGATACTGAATTCCAAAAAAATTTTTTTTAAAAAGGGAAATTAAATTTGAAAAAAAAATTAAAAAAAAAAGGTTTTAAATTTTTGCCCAAAGTTTTTTTTTAAAAAAAATTTTTAAATTTCAAAATTTTTTTAAAAAAAAAAAAATTTTTAAAAAAAAAAAATTTAAAGAAAAAAAGGGAAAAATTTTAAAAAAAAGGATTTTTTTAAAAAAAAAAAACCCCAAAGGGGGTTTTAAAAAAAAAGGGGGGTTTAAAAAAAGGGGGGAATTTTTTTCCCCAATAAAAATTTTTTTCCCAAAGGGGAAATTTATTTTTTTGGGTATTTTTTTTTAAAATTTTTTTTTTTTTTTTTAAAATACATTTTTTTTTTTTAAAAAAATTTCCTTTTTTTTCCAAAAATTTTTTTAAAAAAAAACCAAAAAAAGGGTTTGGGTTTTTTTTAAGGGGGGTTTTTTTAAAAAAGGGGAAACCCCCCCCCAAAAACCGGAAAACCCTTTTTTTTTCCCCCCCCCCCCGGGGGAAAAAAATTTATTGAAACCAAAACCCCAAAAGGGGGGGGTTTTTTGGGGAAAAAGACCCTTTAAAGGTTTTTTTTCGAAAGGGACCATTAAAAAAAATTTTGAAAAAATTTCCCCCAAACCCAAAAAAAGGGGTTTTTCCCCCAAAAAGGGAAAAAAAATTTTTTTTGGGGCCCCCCAAAAAAAAAAAATTTTTTTTTTTAAAAAAAAAAAACCCCTTTTTTAAAAAAAAAATTTTAAAACCCAAAAGGGGAAAACAAAAAAAGGGGGAAGGGAACCAAAAAAAAACCTTTTTTAAAAAAATTGGGTTAAAAGTTTTGGGAATTTAAAAAGGGTTTAAAAAAAATTTTTTAAAAGGGAAAAAAAAAAGGAAAAAAAAAGGGGGGGGGGAAAAAAAGGGGGGGGGGGGGGGGGGAAACAAAAAAAAAATTTTTGGGGGGAAGAGACAAAAAATTGGGAAAAAAAAAGGGGGGGGGAAAAAAAAAAAAAAAAAGGGGGGGGGGGGCCCCCCCCAAAAATTTTGTTGGGGGTTGGGGGGGGGGGGGGTTTTTTTTTTTTTTTTGGGGGGGGGGGGGTTTTTGGGAAAAGGAAAAGGGGGGGGGGTTTTTTTAAAAAATTTTTTTTTTGGGGGAAACCCCCCCCTTAAAAAAAAGGGGGGGGGGAAAAAAAAGGGGCCCCGGGGGAAAAAAAAAAAGGGGGGAAAAAAAAAAAAAAAAAAGGGGGGGGAAAAAAAATTAAAACCGGAAAAGGGGGGGAAAAATTTTCCCAAAAAAAACCCCAAAAAAGGAGGGGGAAAAAAAGGAAAAAAAAAAAAAAAAAGGGGGGTTTTAAAAAAAAAAAAAAGGGGGGGGGAAAAGGGGCAAAAAAAAAAAAGGGGGGGGGGGGGGGGCCCTGCCCCCTTTAAAAAAAATTTCCCCCGGGGAAAAATTTTGGGGGGGGGGGAAAAAACAACCCCCCCAAAAAAAAAACCCCGTAAAACCGGGGGGAAAAAAAAAGGGGAACCCCCCCCAAAACCTTTTTGGGGGGGGGAAAAAACCCCCCCCGGGGCCCCCTTTTTGGAGGGGGAAAAAATTCGGGGGGGTTTTCCCCTTGGGGGGTTTTAAAAATTTTCAAAAAACCCCCCCGGGGGGGGCAAAAATTTTCCCCCAAAAAAAAAGGGGGGGGGGAAAAAAAATTCCCCCCCCCGGGGGGGGGCCCCAAAAAATTTTTCCCCCCCCGGGGTTTAAGGGGCCCCTTTTTTTTGGGGGGGGGCCCCCGGGGGTTCCCCCCGCTCCGGGGGGGGGGGGGGTTTTTGGGGGGGCCCCCCCAAAAAAAAAAGGGGGGGGAACCCCAAAAAAAAAAAAGGGGGGGCCCCCCGGGGCCCCCCCAAAAAAAAGGGGGGGGGGGAAAAACCCCCCTTTTGGGGGGTTTTAAAAAATTTTTAAAAAATTGGGGAAGGCGGGGAAAAAACCCCCAAAACCCCAAAAACCCCGGAAAGGGGGGGAAAAAAGGGGGAAAAACCTTCCCCCCCCGGGGAAAGGGGGTCCCCCCCCCCCCGGGGGGAAAAAAACACCTTTCCCCCGGGGCCCCCCCCAAAAAAATTTTTTGGGGGCCCAAAAATCCCCCTACCCCCAAAAAAAGGGGGGGTTTTTCCCAAAGGGCCCCCAAAAAGGGGGAAACCTTTAAAAAACCCCCCCCCCCGGGGGGGGAAAAAAAATTTTTTTCCCCCCCCAAAAACCCCCCCCAAAAATCCCCCCGGTGGGGGTTTTAAAAGGGGACCCAATGGGGGGAAAAAAAAGGGGCCCCCCCGGGGGAATTTTGGGGGGTTTCTGGAAATTTTTTTGGTCCCCAATGGAAAAGGAAAACCCCCCCTTGGGAAAAGGGAAAGGCCAAAAAAAACCCCCCTTTTTAAAAAAAAAAAATTTAAAAACCCCCCAAATTAAAAAAAAAAACCCCCAAAAAAAAAAAAAAATTTAAAAAAAACCCCGGTTTTTTGGGGGAAAAAAACCCCCCCCTAAACAACCAAAAAATTTTGGCTTAAAAAAAAAAAAAAAGGGGGAAAAAAAAAAAACCCCCCCTTTGGGTAAAAAAAAGGCCCAGTTTAACCCCCCCCCCAAAACCCCCCTTTTTTAAAATTTTAAAAAACCCCAAACCCCCTTTTTGGGGGGAAAAAAAAAAAACCTCCCCCCAATTTAAAAAAACCCCAAAAAAAAAAAAAACCCAAAAAAGGGCCCCAAAAAAGAAAAAAAAAAAAAAACCCCCCCGGGGGGGAAAAATTTTTTTTTCCCCAAAAAAATCCAAAAAAACCCCCCTTTTAAAAAAAAAAAAAAATTTAAAAAAATTTCCACCCCCCCCAAAAAAAAAAATTGTGGGGGAAAAACCCCCAAACCAAAATTTTTAAAAATTCCTTGAAAAAAGGGAAAAACCTTTTTTAAAAAAAACCAAAACCCCAGGAATTTTTTTAAGGGGCCCAAAAAAAAAACCAAAAAATGGGGGGGGGAAAAAAACCAAAAAAAAAAAAAAAAAATTTTTAAAAAAAAAATTTAAAAAAAACAAAATTTTTCAAAAAATTTTCCCCCCCCAAAAAGGAAAACCCCAAAAAAAAAAAAATTTAAAAAAAAACCCCCCAAAAGGGGCCCCCCCCCAAAAAAAAAAAGGGGGGGAAAAAACCCAAAAAACCCAGCCCCAAAAATTAAAAAAAAAAAGTGGGAAAAAAAAAAAACCCCCCCCCATAAAAAAAACCCCCAACCAAAAGGGCCCCAAAACAAAACCCAAAAAAAAACCCCAAAAAAAAACCCCCCAAAAAAAAGGGGGGGAAAAAACCCCAAAAAAAAAAAAACCCAATAAAAAAATTTAAAAAAAACCCCCCCCCAAAAGAAAAACGGGGAAAAAGGGGAAAAGGGTTTGGGAAAACCCCTTTCCCCAAAACCCCCCCCCAAAAAGGGTAAAAAACCCTTTTTAAAAAATTTTAAATCCCGGGGGGCCCCCCAAAAAAAAAAAAAACCCTTTTTTTTAAATTAAAACCCCCCCTTTAAAAAAAAAGGGTTCCCAATTAAAACCCGGGGTTAAAAAAAATTTTTCCCTTCCTTTAAAAAGGGGGGGCCAAATTTTTCCCCTTTTTTTAAAAGGGAAAATTTGGGGGGGGGTTTTTTTTTTTTGGGGGGGAAAGGTTTCCCCCCGGGGGGGGGGGGGGCCCCCCCCCCCAAAAAAAAGGGGGCCCCCCCGCGGGGGTTTTTTTAAAAAAAAAAAAAAACCCCTTTAAAGAAAAAATTTTTGGGGAAAAACCCCAAAACCCGGGGCCCCCCCCCGGGGAAAAAATTTTTGCCCCCCCCCCCCCAAAAAAAAATACCTTTAACCAAAAAATTTACCCCCCAAAACCCAAAAAAAAAAGGGGGAAAACCCCCCAAAAACCCCCCAAAAAACCCCGGCCCCCCCCCCAAAAACCCCCCCCCCCCAAAGAACGGAAAATTTTCCCCCCCAAAAAAAAAACCAAAAAAATTTTTGGGGGGGGCCCCAATAAAAAAGGGAAATCAAAAAAAAAAAAAAAATTTTTTGGGGCCCAGGGCCGGGCCGGGGAAAATTTAAAAAGGGGGGCCCGGGGGAAAGGGGTTTTTTGGGCCCTTTTCCCTTTTTTCCCCCCCCAAAAAAAAAATATTTTTTTTTTCCCCCCAAAAAAAAATTTTTAAAAAAAAAAAAAAAAAAAAGGGGGGGGAAAAATTGGTTTTGGGGGGCAAAAATTTTTAAAATTGAAAAAGGGGGGTTTTTTTCCCCGGAAACCCCAAAAAAGGGTTGGGGGAAAAAAAAAAAAAAGGGGGGGGGGGGAAAAAAACCCGGGGGGAAAAAAGGGGGGAAAAAAAGGGGGGCCCCCCCCGGGCCCCCCAAAAAAATTTTGGGGGGGGTTTTTTAAAAGGGGTTTAAAGGGGGTTTTAAAAAAAAAGGGGGTTTTTGGCCAAAAACCAAGCGGGGGGAAAAAAACCCCCCCCAAAAAGGGGGGGGGGCCCCCTTTAAAAAAAAATTTTTTGGGGAAAAAAAAAAATTTACAAAAAAAAAAAAGGGGTTTAAAAGGGTTGGCCCCCAAAAATTCAAAAACCCCCCCCAAAAAAAATTTCCAAAAACAAAAAAAAAAATTTCCCCCCAAAAAAAAAAAAAACCCCCCCCCCCCTTTTGGGCAAAAACCCCCCAATTAAAAAAAAAACCCAAAAAAAACCCCCCAAAAAAGGGTTTTAAAAACCAAAAAACCCCCCCCCAAAAAAAAAAAATAAAAAAATAAAAAAAAGGGGGCCCCAAAAAAAAGGGGGGGAAAAAAAAAAAAAAAACCCCCCCCCCCGGGGGGTTTTTCCCCAAAAAAGGGGGAAAACCCCAAAAAAAGGGGTTTTTTGGGCCCCCCCCTTTTTTTGGGTTTTCCCCAAAAAATTTTTTTTTTTAAAAAAAAAGTTTAAAAAGGGGCCGGGGAAAAGAAAAAAAAATTTTTTTTAAAAAATTCCCCTTTTTAAAAAAAAATTTTAAAGGGGGGCCCCCCCCAAAAAAAGGGGGGGGGAAAAAAAGGAAAATTAAAAAACCAAAAACCCCCCAAAAAAAAAACCCCCCCCCGGGTTTTTTTGGGGGGGGGAAAAACCCCAAAAAAGGGGGGGGGTTTTTTTTTTCCCCCCCCCAACCTTTCCCAAAAAAAAAAACCCCCCCCGAAAAAAAAAATTTTCCCCCCCTTTGGAAAAAGTTTTCCCCCCCCAAAAAAAAACCCCCCTTTTAAAAGGGAAAAAATTTTAAACGGGGAAAAAAGGGGGGGGGAAAAAAATTTTTTTACAAAAACCCCCCCCAAAAAAAAATTTTCCCCAATAAGGGGGTTTTTTTAAAATTTCATTTTTTTTTCCCCCCCCAAACCCCTTTTTCCCCAAAAACCCCCCCCCCGGGGGGGAAAAACCCCCCCCCAAAAATATAAAAAAAGGGGGAAAGGGGGGAAAAAAACCCTTTTCCCAATTAAAAACCCCCCCCTTGCCAAAAACCCGGGCCAAGGGTAAAAAAGCCCCCCTTTTAATTTGGGGGAAAAAAAACCCCCCCAAAAAAAAGGGCCCGGCCCCGAAACCCAAAAAAACCCCCCGGTTAAAAAAAGGGGCCCCCCTTGGTTTTCCCCCAAAAAATTTAATTGGTTTTTAAAGGTTTTTGGGGGGGGGGGGTTTTTTTCCCGGGAAAAAACCCCAAAAAAGGAAAAAAAAAATTTTGGGGGAAAAAAACCCCCCTTTTCGGGAAAAAAAATTTGCGGGTTTTCCCTTTTTTTGGGTTTCAAAAATTTTTTTTTTTTAAACCTTTTAAAGGTTCAATTGAAAAAACCCCCCCGGGTTTTTCCCCCCAAAAAAAAAAAAAAAAAACCCCCCCAAAAGAAAACCCCCCCAAACAAAAAAAAAAAAAAATTTTTTTTAAAAAAAGGGTTTTTAAAATTTGCAAAAAAAAAAAAAAAACCCCCCCAAAAAAAAAAAAAAAAATTTTTAAAAAAAAAAAAAAAAGGGGGGTTGGGGCCAAAAAAAAGGGGGGGGAAAAATTTAAAAAAAAAATTTGGGGAAAAAACCGGGGAAAAAAATTGGGGAAACAAAAAAGGGGGGGCCCCCCCCTTTTAAAATTTTTTTTTTGGGGCCCAAAAAAAAAAACCCCCCAAAAAACCCCCAAAGAACCCCAAAGGGAAATTTAAAAAAAACCTTAAAAAAAAATTTTTTCCCCCCAAAACAAAAAAAAAAATTGAAAAAAAAAAAAATTTTTTAAAAAAAAAAAAAAAAAAAAAAAAAAAGGGGGGGGGGCCCAAATTGGTTTTTCCCCCCCCAAAAATTACCCAAGGTGGGGGGGCCCCCCCCCCCGGGGGGGGGGGGAAAAAAAAAAGGGGGGGGAAAGGGGTTTTTTCCCCCCGGGGGTTTTTTGGGGGAAAAAGGGGCCCCCGGGCCTTTTGGGGGGGGAAAAAGGGGGGGTTTTAAAAAAAAAAAAAAAACCCCCTTTTTTTTGGGAAAAAAAAATTTTTTTTTGGGGGGGCCCCCTTTTTTTAAATTTTGGGGGGTTTTGGGGGTTTTAACCCCCCGGGGGGGGTTTTGGGGTTTTTTGGGGTTTTTTTTAAAAAAAATTTAAATTTTAAAAGGAAATGCCCCCCCCCCCAAAAAAATTTTTGGGTTTTTCCCCCCCTTTTTTAAAAAGGGGTTTTTAAATTTTTTTGGGTTTACAATTTTGGGGGGGGAAAAAAAGGGGGGGGGGGTTTTGGGCTAAAAAGGGGGTTCCCGGGGGGGGGGGAAATTTTTGGGGGGGGGGGTTTTTTTTTCCCTTTCCCTTTTTGGGGTTTTAAAGGGACCCCCCGTGGGGGGGGGGGGGGGCCCCGGGGAAAAAAAATTGGGGTTTTTTAAAAAGGGGGTTTTTAAACACCCCGGGCCGGGGAAAAAAGGGGGGAAAAAAGGGGGTTTGTTTGGGGGGGGGGGTTTGGGGGGGGGAAAACCCCGGGGGGGTTTTTTTCCCTGGGGGGGGGGAAAAACAAAAACCCCCCCCCCAAATTCCCTGGGGGGCCCCAAAAAAATGTTCCCCCCCCAAAATTTAAAAAAAAACCCCTTTTAAAAAGGGTTTAACCCCCGGGGAAAAATTTTTTGGGGGGTTTTTTTTCCCGGGTTTTTGGGGGGGGGGTTTTTTTTGGGGGTTTAAAAAATTTTTGGGGGGGGGGGGGGGTTTTTTTTAAAAAGGGGCCCCCAAAAAAACCAAAAAAAACCCCCTTTTAAAAACCGTTTAACCCCTTAAAAAAAAAAAAATTTTAACCCAAATTCCCTTTTTTGGGGGTTTTTTTTGGGGGGGGGAAAAACCCTTTTTAAAAAAATTGGGGGTTTTTTTTTAAAAAAAATTTTTTCCCCAAAAAAACCAAAGGGGGCCCCCTTTTTTTAAAAATTGTTTAAAAATTTTTTAAAAAAAAAATTTTAACCCAAAAAGGGGGGGTTTTTGGGGGTTTAGTTTTTAAAAATTTTGGTTTTTTTGGAAAAAAGGGGGAAAATTTTTGGGGAAATTTTTTTAAAAAAAATTTTTTATTGGGGAAAAAAAAAAAAGGGCCCTTTTTTTTTAAATGGGGGGGGAAAAAAAAGGGGGGGGGGTTTGTGGGGGGTTTTTTCCCCTTTTTTTTAAAAAATTTTTTTTTGGGGGGGGCCCCCACGGGGCCATTTTTTAAATTTGGGGGTTTTTTGTCCCGGGAAAAAATTTTAAAAAAATTTTTTTTTTTTTTTTTTTTGGGGGGTTTTTGGGGGGAAAATTTTTTTATTTTCCAGGGGGGTTGCCATTTTCCCCCCAAAAAAGGGGGTTTTTTTCCCCGGGGGCCCGGGAAAAAGGGTTGGGGTTTTTTTTTTTAAAAAAAAATTTTGGGGGGGGAACCCCTAAATCCCATTTTTTTTGGGGGTTTTTTTTTTGGGGGGTTAAAAATTTTTTTCCCCCTTTTTTTTGGGGGGGTTTTTGGGGGTTTGCCACCCCTTTTTTAAAATTTAATTTTTTTTTTTTTAAAAATTTTTTTTTTTCCCCCCCCCCCGGGGGCCCAAAATTTAAAAACCCTTTTCCCGGTTTTGGGGGGTTTTTTAAAAAATGGGGAAAGGGGGGAAAAAAAGGGGGGTTTTTTTCCCCCTTTTTTTTTTCCAAAAAAAAAAAACCCCCCAAAAAATTTTTCCCTTTCCCCTTTTTTTTGGGGAAAAATGAAAAAAAAGGGGGGGTTTTTTCCAAAAAAAATTTTAAAAAAAAAACCCCCCCCCTTTTTTTTTTAAAACCTCGGGTTTTTTTTTTGGGGATTTCCTTTTTTTTTTTTCCAGGGGGAAAAACCAACCCCCTTTTTGGGGGTTTTTTTTCCCAAAATAGGGAAATTTTGACCCCTTTTTTTTTTGGGGGTTTTTTTGGGGGCCTTTTTTTATTTGGTAAGGAAATTTGGGGGGGGGTTTTTTTTAAAATTTTTTGGGGGGGTTTAAAAAAAGGGGCCCCCCCTTTTGGGGGGCCCTTTAAAATTTTTTTAAAAAGGCCCCCGGGGGGAAAAGGGGTTCCCCCCCCCCTTTTTTTAAAATTTTTCCCGGGTTTTTTTTTTTTTGGGGTTTCCAAAATTTTAATTTTTTTTTGGGGGGGGGGGGGTTTTTTGGGGTTTTTTTTGGGTTTTGGGGGCCTTTGGGGTAAAGGGGGAAATTTTTTTTGGGTTCCCCAATTTGGTCAGCCACAGTCCTTCCTGTTGGCCTGTACCTCCGATAAATATATACCAAACAAAAAGGTCCCCGGACTGGGTTTTGGGACACCACTTGTAACTGGTTTGGAGTCTGGCATGGCTCCACCCAAATTTTAACCATGTGGGTTCTGTCCTTGAGCCAGTGTAATCCATCTAGTGACATAGGGGTTATATTTAAGCTGGTGAGCTTCTCTAGACTGCCCAAATGGGGTTTTTTGAAGGCTTTTCGAGGTCCCGGTAGGCTGTGTGGACCACCTTCCCTTGTCAATGGCCTTGGTGACTGTTTCAAAGAAATCAACCAGGTTTGAGGCAGGATCTGCCCTTTAAAAAAGCCAAACTGGGTATGATCCAGTGTCTGTAGGTCCCCAATATCTTTATTTATAGGGGCCATGATGATCCTTTCCATAGCTCTGCAGACCAGCTAGTGTGGCTTATGGGGGGGAAAAGTGTCCAGGATCCGTTGAGGCACCACCTTTCTGTAGGGGGACCACTGTTGCTGTATGCCACTCTTTGGACATATCCTGTAGTAAGGCTGGGATTTAAAAGTAGTTTTATGTTTTTTGTAGCTCTTCTTGGAGTTCATGTAGGAAAAGCCGGGGCACTGTTTGGGCCCATTGATGCAGTGTGTTTGGGAAAGGGGGCTCTTACCTGAGCATCTGAGATGTCAGGGGGGAACACTTGTGGAAAACATATTTGCCCTTTTTGGGGGGGTTATTTTTGGGTGAACCTGTCAGCTAGAATGTTGGCAATGTCTGTGGGTTTGGTGTTTCTATTTACATTTTGGACTACCTCCCTATCTGGGAATTACCACCCAGGTTCCTAACATAACTAAAGAAAACCTTGTGATTATCCTTAGTGTCCTGTGCAATTTCTCTAAAACTGGCCTTAGACAATCCTGAGTGCCTGTAGTTTTTGCTAATACTGATCAGTGATGCCTTCCCTTTTGGGGTTTTCTGTATCATTTAGTAGCTTCCTCCCTTTTATTGTGTAGTTTGTTTATGGCTGGGGGCCACCAGACAGGCACTGCCTTTTGGGGGATTGGGTCTTGGGTTTTTTTGGGATCACATGATCCATGCATTCCTGAAGGTGTCCATAGAATCCTTTTTAGAGGAAACTGCCCGGGCTGGTTGTAGTTTCCACAGGCCGGGGGTTTTTTCCCCCTCAGTTTTAGGAGTTGAATTTGCTTTAGAGAAGTTGTTCACTGTGGTGTTCTGGGCAGGGGGGGGGTGGGGTGTGAATATCCAGTGAGATTAGTTTATGGTCTGATCTTACCAGTGAGGGATACACTTCTGGTCTGGAGCATAGAGTCCCCATGTTGGTGATGATCAGGTCCAGTATGTTTCCCCTTTTTGTGGGAGTGGTAACAAGTTGTTCCATAGCATTTGAGCTCATATATTCTAGGAATCTTTGGCCTAGGGTGTTGGAGCTAGAGTCATGCTCCCAGTCTATGTTTGGGTAGTTGGCGGGCCCCAAAATAATGGTGTTTGGAGAGACCTTCATACCACTGTTCTCAGGAAGGCCAGTGCAGTTCTTGGGTTTGGGAGGGTGGTCTGTAGCAGGCTATAACCTGGAAGGCAGTTTTTCCCATTGTTAGTTGCCCTGGATAGTCTCTGATGCTTGGTGCTTTGCCACCAACCTGGAGGGTGGGTATCTTTGATGAATATCAATACTCCCCCCCCTTTTTGGGTTTGGCCCAAGTTTTGGGCTGAAAAGCATGGTTTGAGGTATAACCTGGTAGTGCTGGGGGGCTCTCAGTAGCCCTGAACCAGGCATCTGTTACTGCCGGTATCGATGTTCTCCATGCTAAGGAGAGTTTGTGCATGCATCTTGAGGTTTAGACTTCTGGCTTGGGTAGCATTACTCTTAGTTTCTAATCCCTTGTGATACCTATGAAGGTGGGTTTGTCATTTGAGCCTTGCCTAACAAAGGCACTATGGGGGGGAAACCTTTCCAAAAGCCCAGGGGTGACAGGTGCAAGCCTTTCCCCCAAGCAGGTGGTTCAACAGAAGATGAATATGTGAGGGGGTAGTGCCTGTGATTAGTTAGCAGTAATATATGACTGCTCACTGGACAAATGCCAGGTAAGTCATATGCAATTGCACACATACATGTGAACAGGACAAACAGTGACATTCTGTCAATGAGACATGGACATACATATAGTAAGCTATGCAGATGTCACTAGGTCCCAGAAGCTCTGTAACTATGCATTGCAGGTGGGGTCAGTATTCCCGGGTAATTGCAAGCAAACATGATGCAAACAAAGCTACAGTGCAGGGCTGCATGGTCCATTGTACAACAAACAAATGTACCACTTCCAGTAGGGAACATGCAAATATGCAGGCACTATGCACATGTACATGGAAATACACAGGTCAGATGGCTAGGGTCCCGTTTTGCACACAAGTGACAGACCATGTACTGTCAGGATGTACAATAACTGGATGAAACCCATGTGCCTACCTGCAGTAATACACATGTCAAATAACAGACACTGAGCCTTCACTCAGTGGTTCCATCTAGTAGGATGTATGCTACCTGGCCTGCCACCACAGTATCCCTGACATGTATGGGGACTCTCCCTCCTGTGACAGTTAGTTTTTTGTGTTGGGGCTGTCTAGCATGTTATGAGATGTGTGCTTGCAGTGCTAGGTTTCTCCTGTGTGTCCTGTACCAGTCGTGTAGTACTGCACACATATCAACATCCTCAAACATCTGCATTGCAGAGTCCCGTGTAAAATGCCCTTGCAGTTTACATGTCCATCATTGCTTTTTAAACTTTCATTACCTTATCCCCTGTGCTACCTATTATGTAGCCTTCTGTTGACATCCTTACCACCAGTATGCCAACATGTGCAGATGATAAATATGGTACTTACCCTGGGTGTGACAACAGTACATGACAATCATACCCCTTCCATCAGGCATGCTGTGATATACCCCCAAATTTTTTCCCCGTACTGTTAACAACATGATACTATTACTACACTCTTTTAGTCACCCTGTGCATCAGCAACATGTTAACCTGTACCTGCACTGATGTTACAGATTGCAGGAGGTGGCACAGTTTCATCATATGCACAGGGTGTGAACTTGGTATGCCTGAGTCAGCCACCTACCCCATTGACATGTATGTGTATTGTGTTGGTGGGGCAGCAGTAAAGGTGGGGCAATGTTGATGCAGTGTGTGCGTGTATTCCCTAGGTGTTTTTCAATTTCATGTGTGTTTGGGTGCCCCAGTTCCACCTCATGGCTGCCATATACTGGTGTTTGTGGACAGCCCCTTACCTGCCATCAAAAGATCAGTGTTCTGGCCCCATCCTGTGCCTTGCAGGGTGCTACGGACCTTTCCGTACCAACCCCGACTGGGTACTGTCATCAGAAGCAGGGTTGTTTACTGGAAAAGATCCCTGTCGGGCCTGGCCAGAGCCCCAAGTGGTCTCCTTCTGATGACAGGGACCCAGCATTGCTGGGGCTGCTGCTGGCATTGGCCCGCGGCCCCTTTTTTATCGCCGACTGCCAGCTGCTGCTGTTGCTGGCATAAAGTCAAAGCCTCAACCTCCACCACCCCTGGCTCATGGACAAATTGTGGAACCGGTCAAAAACCCCCCTCTGTCTATGACATTGGGGAAATTACCGGGTGGCAGCCCAATGTGCAATGTTCATGGCTTTCGACATGCTGTCAGCTCCCTCAGACCCTGTCTGGGTACCTTCCATGTGACTTTCCTGCATGACAGCCCAAAAAATAGCTGGGGTTTTAAGACCTCTGTGGGATCGTCTGACAGGGGGAGTTTCCCCCGGGTGCTCCACAAAAACCCTGGACATCTGTCTTTTGGGTACCATCTCAGGGCCATGCCCCTGGCTGCTGTGGGGAGGCATGTGCCACAGATACCACATTACCCTGGTCAATGCCCACTGTTTCTGTCCATCACCTAGGGACATTGGTGACAAAAGGGGGTATTGGCAAGGGTAACTTTCGCTGATGGGGTTGACAGCTGTGTACTGTCAATCGGGTGACCAGTGATGGGCCCTGGCATACCTTCCTGTGCCATTACACAGATGTCATCATTATCAGTACCCATGGCACCTGATTCAGGTTCCCCGCTGCATGAACCCAAAAGCACCAGAATTTGGGGGGAAAAAGGAAACACAGTTTACAATGTTTTCACATTACCAGTGATGCACATCCACACATGCCCGGTCCCCTGCCCCCATGCGCCTGCACACATGCACCCCATGTGCACACATGCACACTGCACAATTTAAAAGGGGCACACATGCACAAAGCCCCATGCGCATTAAAATGCCCGCATGGGCGGGTGCACATGCACATGCCCTGCCCCATGCCACTCCAGGGGCCCATGCCCATGCACATGCACAATTTCACATGGTGCCTGCACACATGCACAGGTGCACAAATGTGGGGTGACACATGCACACATGTGGTTTCACACCTGCACCATGCCCCCACAAAGCACATACAATACATGGACACAGTTGCACACAAATTTTACACACTGTATTTATATCAAACCAGACACAAAACCCCTGCATACAAAGCACTACTAAGTTGGGCCCAATATTACTATTACTATCAAGACTATTACAGGTTTTTTAATACACACTCACCAGCATGGATAGGCTGCATTGCTGTTACGGGGGGACCTGCAAAATGAAACTAATGTCAGTGGGCACAACTGTGCCATTGTTACTAGTATGATACAATCAGTAGTACAACAGTGCCTTTCACAGGTCAGCTGCTAATATTGAGGATATCACACTTGCACATTAAATACTATGATGACAGCTACAAACCAAGGACACACCTCCCCATGCATTAACTACCAGTGTACACAACAGTCAACTATACATATGGCATATTACCTGCGCCATGTCTTGCTGCTTGGCCCCGCCTCCATCATAATGCATGTCTGCTGCTTTTTTTGTTGTTGCTGGTGGACTGGGGCCACTACACTCATGAGTAGTCCCTCCAGTCTGGTGAGTGGGGATGTTTGCCACCCCCCCACCTGTGGCGACCTGTTGCCTGTGGATATCCGGGCTGCTGGCGGACATTTTTGATTAAATCACTGCAGTGATGTTACCTGCTCATATTCCTATTATGCGTGCCTATGTCATTTACCCGGCCCGGGCCCGGTCTTGCCACAGTGCAGCCCCCTCCTGCTGATTCTGGCTGGTGCAAAAAAACTAATCCGCACCAGGCTCTGGTGTATCTCCTCATCCTCAGCTGGGAAAGGGGTTTTAGCCATGTACCTGAAAAAAAAATAAACCCGATATCAGCAAAATATGTCAGCAGAATTTGGCCCCATACTAAAATGCTACTGACTGTTATGATACAACATATTTACATATATAGCATCTGTCTGTCTATTGGTGGATAAAATGTAAATGGCCAAGTATCAGTGCCCAGCCAGCAACTGTGCAATAGTACCTGGCACACTCCATACGACATACTACCAAACCCCAGCAGTCAGAACACTGATTCAAGTCCAGAGCACCTCCTCACTCTGGGGGTTTATATCTAGGTACTGTATGGCCTATATCATCAATTACTGTGAGCTGACCACAAACTAATTGCCCTGGATATACATATCCCACCTCCACCAGCAGCACAAACGACTACAGTGAATAACATTGCAGATGCAAACTTTACACTTTGTAACAGTGACATGGTATCCTTTCAGCCCCCTGGGCCAGTGGAAGACACAACCCACAATGCTGACCCCTACACAAATGCTTTCTACGGACATCTCCGAGAATGCATGGATCATGCAATCCCAAAAACCAAGACACCTCCACAAAGGGACAGCATCCTGTCTTGGGAAACCATAGACAGATTGTATTACAAAGATGGAAGCTACTGGACAAGCATAATTCCATAAAAAGGCATGTCTGAGCAGCACTTTAAAGGGTTATTTTCCCTCATACAAACATCCATGGGGAACTTTGAGGGAAATCAAGAGGGGCACTACAGATAACCAGAAGGCCTTCTTCAGTTATGTTAGCAACCTGGTCAGAATCCCCCCACTATGCTCATAGTTAGTACACAACAACAAATATTTTACTGACACCACAGATATTGGCAACATTGTGGCAGACAGGTTCAGTGCAGGTGTCACCCCTCCCTCTCCCCCAAAATATGACATAGCTATCCCAGCTGACTGTAACCTCCCTGTCATCACAGATGTCCAGGTGAGAGCCCCTAAAAACAGAATACACAACATGACTGGGACCTGATGGTATCCCGGTTGCATGCTAAAGAACTCTGACAGGAGCTAAACACACAAAAGAAGTGCTATGTAACACTAGCCTGACTACAGGATATGTACCTGTACACTGGCCACAGCAGCAGTGGTTCCACTCCACAAGGAGGCACCTCAACATACCAATACAATACAACACAATCAATACATTACAATACAATACTATACAAAATGCTATTGCCCCCGGGACTACAGCAGCATACTGTTCTGCCCCCGACCATTGTGCCCCATGTGGTGTGATGGTACCTGCTGCTGTCACACAGTTCCCGGGTGACTCATATGGCATATTACCTATCTGACTAACATTCAGCAGGGGTATGTGTGACATGTACTCATGGGGGTCTTGCTTCTTAACACTTTTGTGGTTTATTGCAGGGTATGTCTTATCTGTGGGTAGGAACCCTTTTCCTCCACATGTGCCTCTATTGCAGTGGCATGGATGAAAACAGCAGTCAGTTAGGTTGTGGATGGTGTGAGGTGTTACTATGCTTGTTGGACATCTGTCATGGGTGTGACTTACGTATGTAAATCCAGGAGTGGTAACCTCTATGTGGTGTACTCTGTGGTGTTGTCAGTCACTGTGCATTGGTAATGTGTTTGAGTGCATTGTCACAGTGTTGTACATGTCACTGTGTCCTTCTCCATATCTGTAGCTGTCATGTGAGGTACATACCATGGCAGCCATTATGTGGTGTGGAGGGGTACACTGACCTACATGTCCATAGCTGACACACCATGTCTGCTGACACATACCATGTGCAGGTATTCCAGGAATAGTGTGCCACTGTGAATATCATTGGGGGGGCTATTGTACACATTTATGACCCTGTTCACCCCTGACACATGCAGTGGTGGGCAGGCAAACACATATCTGGTGGTTACTGGTGTAGGTGATTTGAAATGGGGTATGGTACTCCAGTTTTGACACTGGTGTTCACTCCATGCCTTTGTCACCAGGCACCTGTTGCAATACATCTGTACACATGTGCCTCACTCAGAATATATATACATCTCTCTCTCTCTCTCTTTTTTATATATATATATATATATATTTTTATATATATAGAAAAATATTATATGTTTTTATATATGTCTGTATACATATACACATATATATATTGATGTACATATATTGCTATAGATATGGGGGTGTGACACAGGGGGTGGGGTGACAGAGGGGGTGGGGGAGGGGGTTGAGGTTCCTATACAGTCATACCTGTAGATAGTCAGATCAGTCTGTCTATGTATATTTTTCTATATCTTATGTGTGTATTACATATATATGTTTGTACATATTCTATCTACATCTGTCTATGTATTCCACATCTCTCTCTATGTATGTATACATATATGCATATTTATATATATATATATATATATATATATATATATATATATATATATATATATATACATACATACATATTTTGACATACATCATTTTCCATATGATAAAAGGGATATCAACATGTTTGTCTACCATACTGTATACACACACTAACATACTGCTAAACATACATAACTGTGAAACCTACTTTGTACATTGCCCCCCTAACAACCTACATTGATATGTGCACATAGATGCTCTCACATACAAATGTTTGTACAGCCTTCACTGATAGTTGCTGTATGTCCCCTGCCCTTTCACACCTTTATATACATATGGGTACAGACCAATGACACATATGGAGGGTTCACAGTATGTAGACCTTTATAGTATTATTTACATTACCTGTGTTTGTCACAGCTGCTTGTGTTGCTGTGTCCTGCTGCTCCACTTGCCAGTTGTCAGCTTTCAGGTGGCTGTTGCTGAACAGTTTTGTTTGTGTCTGTTTAATTTTTTTTTTTGTTTTCTCTGTCTCTGTCTCTGTCTCTCTCTCTCTCTCTCTGTCTTTTCACTTCCTCCTCAGGGTGCAATGAAAATATTGCATGTGTGGACTGGGAGTACAGCATACTTTGTAGGTATCTGCATATGTCCATGTGATGGCCTCTGCACCAATTGTTAGCCAGCATTTGCTAATTGCATGCAGCCAGTTGTGTACTGATTGCAGTTCTCCCGTGATTTCAGAACAGTGCTATAAAAGGTATGTGAGATGGGGAGCCCTTTCAGATTTTTAAAGGGGAGGGACCATGCTGGTATGCTGTGGACAATGTTCTGTGAGTGTAAAGGTTGGTATCTCTCTCATATTTTCCCGCTGTGTTGTAGATTAACATTCCCCCATTCATTTCTCCAGTTTCCTGTACTAACTGTGTTTTAAATGACACCTAAATACTACTACTGTTAATTTTTGTGTGTGTGTGCTTTCCCACTTTTTGCACTTTTTTCTATGGCTTCAATATTTGCCCTTTACAGTCACTACTTGTATGCCTGCTAGGTGTCCTTTACTGTAGTGTGCTGCTGTGGGTTTCCTATTTTCCATGTACATTCACACCTTGGAATGCTTGCTATATCTGCTAGGGGGTTACAGCAGGCAGGGTGGTTTGGCCAGGGTGTGGGCCTTGACATCTATTAGAGTATTTGAGTATGCTGCTGAGCAGGTCCCAGAGACTCTCAGGTGCATCTGTTATCTGCCTCATGGAATGGTACATATCAGTGGGGTAACCCATTAAATTGTCTGGTATGCTGCAGTTGTGACTGTGGGATAGCATGAGCATATTATTACTACACTTTTTTTGCCATGGGGGTGCATACTTTCAGGACTCCATAGTTACCATTGCATGTGTTGTAGCACCTTTCTGCCTACTGTTTGTACATTTCACATGGAGTCTGTGGGGCCTCCCTGTAACTCATTCACTGTTGCTATGTCTAGGGTCTTAACTATTCAAATATGGTGGTGTCAGACCTCTCATGTATACAAATATTTGCAGGTTGTCCACATTTCTGCCTCATATTTTGGTCAATATCTCATGCACAGCTTTTTCTGGCAAATCACTCTAGGCTCAAGTCAGAATATAGTGACAACATTCAAGTTTCAGACTTCATACCCTTCCAAACATCCCCCAAAATGCAGAACCTGTTACTCTCTGAACGGTCTAAGTTTGTTGTAACATTATTTGTAATGTGTCCCTGGTTTTGGCCTTTGCTCCACATATTTTATTACTTGGTCCGGGTGTGTTCCTGTAAGAGGTTGTGGGGTATGGGCAGTGATTATCCTGCTGTGAGTATTTTGTGTGGCTTGCAAGGTGCTACAGTGACATTATTACCTACCAGCTACCAACTAGCATGGCTGTTTCTGTTCACACACTACTATTTTGGAAATCCACTAGTTTTGACAGTAATTCTAAACAAAATGCTTTGTGTACTAAAATCCTATATTCCCTTTACATTCATTCCTACTATTACATGATATATTTATTTTAGCACAATGTTCTTGTATAACAGTCATGGCTTAGTGGTAAGTCATGCAAACTACTGTTTCCAAGGTCCTGGGGTTTGGGGCTACAGTGGGATTTTATTTTTTTTAACTGACTACAGGACCTGTCAATCAAAGTGACTAAGGCACTTTTAAGCAGTTGTAACCGGGTTAGGGTGGTTTCTTTGAGCTCACGCATGCGCCCGGCGTTAAACCACCCCCCCACAACGCTTAAAGCTTACTCTTTGCACACCAGCTATTTTCTTTGAAAGAAATGAAAATGGGGAGACAGGAAAGTGGTGAAAAAGGGGTCACAAAGAGGGTAAGACAGTAGGGAAACAAGCTTGGGTTTTGCAGGAGGGATGTAGGTAAGGCCCATAGCTGCCCATTTCTTCATCAGCAACAGCTGTGCATATGTTTGTAATTTGGTGTGACATTTGAAACCTTCCACCCCTGGAGAGGTGTAAGGACAACAATAATACTTGTTGTACAGCCAATTGTAATTGACAGTTTCCATGTCCGGGAGACAAAGTGGGGAAAGGGCAGCTATGTTTGGGGGGTGGTTTTTTGTGGGGACAGAGTGCCCCTTTTTTTTTTAGGTGAGAGTGGTATGTCAGGTGAAGGAAGTTGGTAAGCTGGGGAGGTAGGTTGGGTAGGTAACAGACAAGACAAGCAGGACGCATACAGGGGGGGTGTATGACACTGTGGGGGTTACACAATTGGGGGATGGGGTTTGGATATCCAGAGCCCATGAGCCCACAGATGGCAACAGTGGAACTGATATCCCCACCCATGGGCAGTTGCCACTGTTCCTTCACTGCCCAGGAGAGGGTGTGCTGGGGGTTGTAGGCGGGCAACAGGGCCCTAAATTGTGCCACCTGTGCCTCAAGCTGGCTGGGGGGCCCCAAAAACAGAGTCCCGGATCTCCCTCCACCACAGTCCGGACGCTACGGGGGCTGAGTGGTGGTTCTCCTCCGGGCCCCACTTGCAGAGGGGGCGGGCCCCATCCCCGCAGCGCTTCCACCCCCGGGGGCACAGGGCCACTGGAGGAGGGTCCAGACTGGGCACTAGTGCCAGGTGCACTGCCAGCTGAGGTGGGAGAGGTGGGTCCTGGAACCCCCTTCCCTGTCTCTATGTTTTGCATTATGTCATGACAGTTTGGGTTAGTAACATACAATACCACTTTCAATTAGTTGTAACAGCATGCATTAGTATTCCCATTAACCAAACACCCAGATATTCACACCATTGAACAGCCATAACACATGCATAATTTGAACAGCAATACACAGTCCAACAACATGCAGGGTTGATTGATGGCAACAGGCCATCTGGTTTGGATGTATGAACAGGGCAAAGCATCAACGGGCATGCAAATATTTATGACCCAACAGGACAAATGTCCAGGGGTGTTAATTGTGATTGCACATACCAATTTTTACGTGGAATGGATTATATGTGGTTATAGGGTGGGGTGAAGAAAAATTTTTAACACCTTCAATACCAATACATATGCTGTACATTTTTCAGATATATACACACTACTGTTCTAACTACAGTTTCCTATATGATAACTACTTCAATTTGGTGATAGGACTGTTACTGCTACATCAATATACATTTTATAGTTATTTATACACATTTATATCTGGCTTTGTTCAGCTACATCATCCTGCTACATTTGCTTTATATAGCTATAGACAACTGTGGATGTTTGATATTTCAGACAATCATACTATCTGCATATTGCAGACTGGGAGCAACATATCCAGATTTTGGGATACACAAATTTTTCCAAGGTTTTCAGCAACATTTTGGACCCATTTTTTCGTTTTTTACTTGCCCATTTTTTTTTTGTCTGCGCAGTAACTTTTTTTTTTAAACTCTTTATTGGTTGGGTTTCTCTTTCTCACAACTCTCCCCACTTTTTTCATTTTTATTCCCCGGATGGGCTTAATTCTTCCCCCTTTTTTTGCATGTTTTACCTGAGGTTTTAAATCCTTTCCAGGGTTTTTGGTTTGGTTTCAGTATTTTCAAAAGGGTTTATTTCAAAATGTATTTGCCATGGCTGGAAAACTGTTTTTTTTTCAGCCTTGCAGGTTTTGGTACTTTTTTTTGGTGGGGAATTTTATTTCAGATTTAATTTTTTGAACATTTTCATTTTTCTGTTTGGATTTCAGAAATGAACCCACTTTTGTAATTTTAACAATCTTTTAAAACCCTTTTAACCCCTTTAGCAATTTTATTCAAAAAAGGGACTTCAACCCGGGGACCCCCCTTTTGTAATGGTTCCCAATTTCTTTTATTTTTTTCCCAAGGGGTTTCTTAAATTTTTGGTTTAAATTCCGGGCCTGGTTGGGCAAACCGCACCGCCTATCCCAAGGCCCCCTACTTTCCCCAGCCCCGGCACCCGCAAAAATTTTTAAAAAATTTTAAGTAATTTGGGAAAAATTCCCCAAAAATAGCCAAAACCCCTTACCCCTTTTCCCCAAAAATTAAAAGGAACTTAAACCCTGTGGGGCGTTGGGGGGTTTGCCCCTCCTTTTGGGCCCGGGTTTCAAAATTTGGGGTTTTTTCAAAACCTTTTATTTTGCCATGGTGGTGATGGACCCTTTCCCCCACCAAGGCCTTGGTCCCCGTTGGCCAATTTGGTGAATTTCCCCGAAAACCAAAAGGGGGCCCCTGCCCCAGCCCTATATTTTTTTCCCCAAGGGCCTCCCCCCATAGTTTTGGGGTAGATTGTTAACTTTTGGGGAAACCAGGGGCCTTTTTATTGGGAAAATTCCTCAACCCCCACCTTGGGGGCTGAAAAACACCCTTCCCTTTTAACCTCATTTCTTGGTGCAACAGCACAATCGGGTTTATGCTGTGTTTTTACCCTTTTGGGGGGAAAATTTTTCCGGTTTTTGGGACATCCCGGTGATTTCCCTTTTGGGGGGAATTTTAATTTCACAAAAACCCGCTTTGTTCAAAGTCCCTTTTCTATTTTTATATTTTGGCTAAATTCTGGGATTTCTGGGGGTTTTACCCCGGCTTAGTGGGTTAGTTTCCTTTTAACCATGGGCAAATTTCCCCTTTTAAAATTTGGGCCATTTTTTTATTATTTTTTTTCTAAAGGTAGGGGTTCCCCTTTTAAAAAATTTTGTTCACTTTAGCTTTCCCTCGGGAAAATTTTTTTGGCGGGGGCCACCAACTGGACGGGTTTGCCTTTTGGGGCTTGGTTTTTTTGGGGGTTTCCTATTATCAGTCCTGGGAGGTTTTTCCCTGAAACCCCTTTTTAGGGGTTCCGGGGACTTTTTGTGGGTTTTTCCCTGGGTCAGGGGCCAAGGGTCCCCCCACCCTTTCATCAAATCCTCTACCTATTTAGTTACACAATCTAGAGAACACTGTATTAGTTGCAAGCACCACAGGAAAAGTTGATCTCTTAATCAGTGTGTATATTACAGGATGTTGCGGCAAAACTGGGATAAGAGAAGTATGAGAAAGTTAAATGTATTTTTCTTATGAAAAGTGGTCACTGCAACAAGTGTTATACACAGTTTCACAAACACACACACACACATACACACACACACACACACACACGTCTTCCATGATGGACACTGAACCTCCGACAGATCTAGTTACACAATCTAGAGAGCACAGTATTAGTTGCAAGCACCAGAGATGTTTGACTCAAGTATAGAGATTGCACTTTTGTCAAGATGACCTCATAAGTGTATCACATAGAGGATGTTTTTGTAAAAATTGGTATAAGGGCATGTGAGAATAGTTAAATGCATTTGTCTCATGGGAAGTAGATATAGCACCAAGGGTTAAACACAGTCTCTCTCTCTCTCTCATCTCTCTCACACAAACACACACACACCTTCCATGTTGGGTGTCAAGCATCCCACTGATCAAAATATAAAATTCAAGAGAGCACTTTATTAGTCACAAGTGCCACAGGAAAAGTTTGACTCTTAACGCTAGAGGCTGCACCTTTGTCAAGATGACCTGTGTATCTCATATTGGATGTTTCTGTAGCAACTGCAATAAGAAAAGAGTGAGAACAGTTAAACCTTGCCTGTGATATAAATAGGACCTGCTGGAGAGATAGATATGTATCCCAGAGACTACCCCATCTATGGAACAGGTTCCCCATCCATGTGAAGCAAAGTTCCTCTCTAACCCAATTCATGTGCAACTTGGACAATTGGATGAGAAACCAGAAATTCATCCCTGGTTTGGCTCCTATGTCTCTAATGCAAACAGGTAACCTGTAAATGGTTCATCTCCCAGGCCCATGCTTACACTTATCAAGGGTATCAGAACTTGTCAGAGATTTGGGATGCATGGCTAGGCTTAAAAAGGCCCTTGTGATCATTAGCCTAGTAAACACCTATGAACCTATGAGCCTATGTATTTTTCTTATGGGAAGAGGTTACAGCATCAAGTGTTAAACACACACACACACACACACACACACACACACACACACACACACACACACACAACTCTTACATGTTGAGCATCAAATCTTGTACTTATTTAGTTACACAATCATGGTCTTAATCACAAATTCCACAGGAGAAGACATTACTACTGTGAAATAGGATGTTTGAATATTTGTAAAATCCGGAATTTGGAAGAGATAGTACTGTGCATCACAGGATGTGCTACAAATGCATATGTGTTCACTGGACAATGTAATATCACTATGATTGTCACATGTAATTACATAATTCTCCACAGAAATGTCTATATTGTCCTTCTTGTACATTGTGTTGTTGTGAGAGACATTTACATGTTCCACATTAAGAGATGACATATGCATTAACTGTTGTACACCCATAGATTGTCAATCAAAATTTTTGTGACTTCATGTCAAGATGATTGCACACTTATATTGTCTCATACTTGCACTATATGTATTGCCAACACAAACATGCAGGTCGTACATAGAACAGAGCACTTTAGAATAACAATGATGGATTATGTGGCAATAGGTTAACCAAGCTGGTAACACAATGCAAGTGTAGAGCCGACATATTTTAAATGAATGAATTAAGTGAGTCAGCATCATTCTGAATTCAATATCAGATTGGGACAAAAGTAATACAGACATATAAATATTCTGTAGCATAAAACTATAAATAGTTGATTTTCTCTTTTTTTATTGCACTGTTTGAGCACTGCACTGTGGTGGTGGTGCTGCGGTAGTGCTGTTGCCTCACAGTAAGAAGTCCCGTTCAATTCTCAGCTAGAGCATCTTCTGTCTGGAGACATGCGTGAATGGGTGTACCTTCATTGAAGGTTGTACGTCAGGGCTAGCAACTTGGCACGTAAAAATCTACTGCCAATCATTAGTGGACTGGAGTTCCGCTGTGGTGACCCCTAACCGGGAAAAGACGAAAGACACAACAACAACAACACTGTTTGAGCACAGCACCGCTAAGCTGAATTGCACTACTGATGGCAAAGTATTAGCACATGTACAAACATATTTTGAAGTGCTGAACTTAGAATGGAAATTAGCATGAACCTATGTGCTCTGTACCGAATTCCATGCTAACACCTGTACAACACAGGCTTCAGAATAGGTATCAGGTGCATCACTACAGCAGCAGGACAATGATGTGTTAAGTAAATCTGCAGCCAGCATTTACATCCACAGGAGTCAGCCAACACCATCTGAAATATTTTTTCATCCATACGTATTTGAACATTTACAGTATGCCAAGAAAAACATGTACACATTATTATATAAGCACAGCATGTTGAAAGTCATAATTGCGATAGTTACTATTTGTCAGAAGATTTCAGCAAATGTGAATGTGCATATTCATCTTTATTACCTAAGTGAACACTGTACTCTGTACATCCAACCCTTAATCTTGTCCAAAAGTGCATTAAACTGATTAAATATCACTAAGCACAGTGGTACAAAGTGCAATAAAGTAATGCAGATGAAGCCAATCAAATTACAAGATATTACCATAAACTGTGTAATTCATTTAACCTTAGTTACATCTGTTGTCCAGTGCCAGACATTGTACAAGTGCAGACATGAAAGATTAATGATACGGAAGGGACAAGATACAATGAGAGGGTGACATGGAGTCAGGGACAAAGTAGATTGTAAAAGAAGAAGGATAACGTGCCTCATAACGATATGCAACCAACAAGTACACATACATTACTGTACCAAAATAGGCAGTAACAATTAATGGCTGGATTAGAATCCTTGAATTATTAAAAATTCTTTGAAAACATGTAAGCATTAGTTTATCATGCCACAAAGGAATTACTACTTCACAGCATTAAAATAATACAATCTAAGCTCAATGACAACTTCATGCAGCACAAGGAGTGAACAGAGTGAGACAGAGACAGATGCAGTGAGGAATAGCAACAGTATGTTTTATGGGACATGTAGAAACATCTCTGTGGTGTGTTACTCTTAAATCACCATTAATCTGTCATGCTCTACACAATAAACTGATTGCTATAGGTACAAATAAGAGGTAGGAGACTGCAATATACATGAATAACTAACCAGGATAAGGTTGTCTTAATAAGTGTGCCTGTTGGGACTGCAATGTTCTTGAAAAAGATGTCTCACTGCACTATTCCAATGTATGTTGAGGAAATCTTTTATATGGAGAGAAATACAGAACATCTTAGTTAAATATATGATAGGAGTATGAAATGTCATGGAGTAATAAAGTGACATACAGCTGTAATCAAACCCATAACACTGCAAAAACATCAGGCTACAAAGAGGGTGGGAGGATGACATAATGGTTAAGGTGTTTGATTCTCACATGGGGTAACTGGCTATGCTTCAAATAGCCCAAATGGGCAGTTAGCCTAGTACTAAACTATGAACCTATAATTACCGCAACATACCACATAGGACCTCTTACTTTAACATGTCCAGAAGACTAAGAATTGTTACATTAACTGCTCCACAGTACTGCCTTTAGTCTGTCTTTACTCAGTATTCCCAGAATGCAGTGGATTTAAGCATATTTGCATGAATATAAACAGACTACTGCAGATTAAATGGAAATCTTCATATTTTACAATACGTGGTTAAGCAATGTATACTGTCATTCAGCAATGCTGCACTATGCCAAATTCTGCACAAATGCCAAGAACATAAAGTAAAGGCTCTTCCATTGACCATTTCTGGTCGTGTGTGTTTGTGTGAATCTATTTTTTGGCCAGATCAAACATGTGAAAAGGAATTGATAAGAACAGTTGTGAAAATTGGGTTGGCAAGCAGAGAATACCACACAGGGGAAAGAATACAGGAATTTGCAAGAGGGTCGTGGGAGAGTACTATAGCTATCCACTTCTTCACAACTTAAATGTACAATTGTACATACAGTTTCATGATTTTGCATAGTTACTACGCTACTGACAGGTGAAAACAATACAATAATGTTGTATAGCCAGTTGGACCAAATCAGCTCTGTCAAGAGGAAAATAAATAAATACAAATTTGAATGCCAGTGTACTATAGTGTAAGCACTCTGTATTTTAATCAAGGGACTATAGAAATATAATTGTTTAGTCCCGGGGTATTGGAAGCATCCAATCTCAGTTGACAGAATAATTCTGATTTCTAACCAATTCTCCCAATCACCAACCCTTACATTCATGAGAACGACTTCTAAAATACTGAACTGGAATTTTATTATGTAGAGCACAAATGTGAGTATGTTTAAAAGGGAACTTTTTGTTTGCTTTTTAGAAATATTGTAATTATGCACATAAATACGCTTACATAGGGCTCTTTTGGTTTTACCAATATAAAACGTTTTACACCTTGTCTATATAGCCAAGTAGACAACACTCTTAGTAAAATAGCTTCCTCTCATCAGGTATAGTTTTTGATCCGCAAGTACAACAGCATCATCACTCAGTATGTTGGGACATTGTTTACATGAACCACAAGAAGGAGAACCTACTGCAGGCATCTGTAGCCGTAAGTTTTCTTGACATTCAAAAATATGTTTTAAGTTTTTACCCATCTTGTAAGTAAAAATTGTTTTTTTCTCCTACAAACTTATAAAGGTTCAAGTCTATTTAAAAGTATATTTCAAATAAATTCCAATTGTTAGTTATTTCCTTGATTTCCTTCCTGAGAAGAAGGTTGAGGTATGCAGTCTGAGGTATGCCTACTCAAGGTGCTAGTGCTTGAAGGAATGAAAATAACATTATGGCTTGCATCTGCACCTCAGTCATACTTACCCCATGCATTTCTGATTCAAATTAATCTCCCCTAGTGCATCTCACAGTTTGTAGCTATCTCCTCTGCAGCTGCACATTACAATTTTTTAATGCTCCAGATGCATGTCTTTGTAATGTGGGAGGAAACCGGAGCACCTGGGGGAAACCAGCACAAATGCAGGGAAGACATGCAAACTCCACACAGAAGCACCCCAGCCAAGAATTGAACCAGAGAACCTCTTGCTGTGAGGCAACAATGCTACCACTACACTACTGCACCAAACTGAAGAGGAATATACTGTATATGAAAGCATAATGAGTAGTTGTGTTGGCTGGCTAGATCATTAATGCCATATAGGTTCATAGGTTCATATGTTCATACTAGGCTATCTGCCCTAGGGCATTTATAAGCCTAGCCAGAATGTGTTGGCTTTCGCCACCCATTTTAAATTTATTTTGCTATGCCCTTTTTTGAGGTTAGTATACTGTGCCTCTGTCTAAAAGTGACACAGAAGTGATACCCGGGGTAAACCTATGATCTCCCATCCACTCATCAAGATTCCTCTTGAAGAGAGTCAATGAGGGACTCTGCCTAACCTGGACTGGGATTTTATTCCAGAGTGAAGGGAGCCTCTGGGTTATGAATCTGTCCCTCCAGCATGTCCTATTTATTTCAGTGCTGAGGTTCAAGTCTCTTGAGCGCATAGCTCGATGGGATTTGGATTTTCTGAGGTGCAGCATGTCCATTAATTCCGGGTTGGACATGGCTTTATATGTCAGGCACAGATCGCCTCTGAACAGGCGGTATGCCACTGAGTAGAGCTGGAGTTTCTTTAACCAGGCAGCAAATGGCATCTGTTTGAGCCCTTTGATCCTCTTGGTGAGGTACTTTTGGGGTCTTTCCAGTTGCTGCAGGTGTCTGATAAGGTACATTCCAAAAGGGGCATTGTACTCAATTATGGGCCTGATGAGGGATGAGTAAAGAGGCACGATGACCTCCCCTGATCTAGATGTGAATCCCTTCATGATTAGGTGGGCTATATAAAATGTTTTTCTAACCACTTTGGCCATGTGGTTGTCAAATGAGAGATTGCTATCAACTTGGGTTCCCAGGTCCCTAATTACTTCTTCTGTACTTAATGGATTACCACCTATGTGGTAATTTGTGGGCACTTTGTTTTTGCCAAAGGAGATGACTATACACTTTTTGGCATTTAGCTTGAGACCATGGCTCTGGCACCAGTTGTCTGTTTCTATGAGGCCCTTTTGAAGGATGCTTGTGTCAGCTGGAGAGTCGATTATGGTGCCCAGTTTGCAGTCATCTGCGAACTTGGTCAGCCACAGTCCTTCCGTGTTGGCCTGTACCTCCGAGAAATATATACTGAACAAGAGAGGTCCCAGGACTGAGCCTTGTGGGACACCACTTGTAACTGGTTTGGATTCTGACATGGCTCCAGCAATTCTAACCATGTGGGTTCTGTCCTTGAGCCAGTTTGCAATCCATCTAGTGACATAGGGGTTTATATTTAAGCTGGTGAGCTTATCTATAATGCCCGAGTGGGGTATTGTATCGAAGGCTTTTGCGAGGTCCAGGTAGGCTGTGTGGACCACCTTCCCCTCGTCAATGGCCTTGGTGACTGTTTCAAAGAAATCAACCAGGTTTAAGAGGCAGGATCTTCCCTTAACAAAGCCGAACTGGGTAGGATCCAGTGTCTGTAGGCCCCCAATATCTTTATTTATGAGGTCCATGATGATCATTTCCATAGCTTTGCAGACCAAGCTAGTCAGGCTTATGGGGCAATAGTTTCCAGGATCCGTTGAGGCACCACCTTTATGGAGAGGGACCACTGTTGCTGTACGCCACTCTTTGGGCACATATCCTGTAGTAAGGCTGAGATTGAACAGTAGTTTTATGTTTGGGTTTAGCTCTTCTTGGAGTTCATGTAGGACACAGCCCGGGACACCGTCTGGTCCCATTGATGCTGTGTTTTTTGCTTTGGAGAGGGCGGCTCTTACCTGAGCATCTGAGATGTCAGGGGGGAAGCACTCTACTGGGATAGATATTTGCCCTTTTGGTGGAGGGGGGAGAAGTTTGCACTGAACCTGTCAGCTAGGATGTTGGCAATGTCTGTGGGTTCAGTGTATTTTTTGTCATTTTGGACTAATTCTGAGCATATCTGGGAATTACCACCCAGGTTCCTAACATAACTAAAGAAAGCCTTGTGATTATCCTTAGTGTCCTGTGCAATTTTTCTCTCGAAGCTGGCCTTAGACAATTTTATGAGTGCCCATAGTTTTTTGCTAATACTGATCAGTGATGCCTTCCCTTTTTGGGATTTTGCTCTATCATTTAGTAGCATCCTCCTTCTATTGTATAGTTTGTTTATGGCTGGGGTCCACCAGACAGGACGTCTGCCTTTGGAGGATTGGGTCTTGGTTTTATTTGGGATCGCATGATCCATGCATTCCTGAAGGTGTTCATAGAATGCGTTTATAAAGGATTCTGTGATCTGGGCCGTATTTTCCACAGGCCCGGGGGCTTTGAAGGATTCCACCTCGGTTTTGAGGAGTGTGAAATTTGCTTTAGAGAAGTTTTTCACTGTGGTTTTCTGGGCAGGGGGTGGGGTCGGGATGTGAATATCCAGTGAGATTAGTTTATGGTCTGATCTTACCAGTGAGGGATACACTTCTGGTCTGGAGCATAAAGTCCCCATGTTGGTGATGATCAGGTCCAGTATGTTTTCCCCTCTTGTGGGAGTGGTAACAAGTTGTTCCATAGCATTTGAGTTTATAAATTCTAGGAACCTTTGGGCTAGGGTGTTGGAGCTAGAGTAATGCTCCCAGTCTATGTTTGGGTAGTTGAAGTCGCCCAATATAATGGTGTTTGGAGAGACCTTCATATTTTCCAGTGTTCTCAGAAAGGCCGAGTGGGGTTCCTGGGTTTGGGAGGGTGGTCTGTAGCAGGCTATAAACTGGAAGACAGTTTTACCCACTGTTAGTTGCACATGGATAGTCTCTGATGCTTCATGCTTTGCCACCAACCTGAAGGTGTGGGTATCTTTGATGAATATCGATACTCCCCCTCCTTTTGTGGTTCGGTCCAAGTTTTGGGGCTGAAAAGCATGGTATGAGGTATAACCTGGTAGTGCTGGGGTGCTCTTGGGAGCCCTGAACCAGGTTTCTGTTACTGCACAGATATCGATGTTCTCCATGCTAAGGAGAGTTTTGAGTGCGTGCATCTTGAGGTTTAGACTTCTGGCGTTGAGTAGCATTACTCTTAGTTTCTTATCCCTTGTGATACCTATGGAGGTGGGTTTGTCTTTTGAGCCTTGCCTAAGCAAGAGCAAGAGCCTTTGCCAATATCTGAAAGCCCAGGGGTGACAGGTGCAAGCCGTCCCTAGCGAAGCATCGTGGCTTGTCGAGCATATCATCCCAAGCTGACATGCATTGGATCCCCTTTGAATGACACCAGTACTTAAGCCAATTGTTGAAATTGATCATCTTGTCTTCATATTGTGGCATCATTCTTGTCATATAATAGACAGATTATGGGTTAGAATATTTACACAACTGGGGGTGTTCCCAGTCCAAAATTCATTGGCTTAAGAGGTCCTGCTTCCACTTCTTAAGATCACTATAGTGATGACAACATTATCCCCATTGTATGGAATGCCTGTTGCATTGGAGACAGCCATGGTTATGCTATTCCCACTCTCAGCCTTATACTAAGATTCAGTATAATCCCCCTGAAGCAACCTTCAGCTGTAGTACTTCACAAGGAGTGCCACAGATATCCTGGACTCCTCAACACCCAACCTTTGTGCTCTAAATTTAGCATCATTCTCTCCCTCGCCAGCCATGTCTGCAGAAGTCAGGCTAATAAAATATTGAAACACAAAAGTTAAGTCAGCAGCACCAAGACCCACCACAGAAAGTTACAGGAATCAAAAAAATATAAAACAAAATAATTTATTGAAGAGCTTTTCGTTGCTTGTAATGTAGCAACTTCTTCAGACCGTCTGAAGAAGTTGCTACATTACAAGCAACGGAAAGCGCTTCAATAAATTATTTCAGAATAAGATTAGAAACACTTCTGGGAGGCCTATATGCATGTGGTCATAATTCTTTCTTGGAATGCATTCCTATGTAAAAGTCATTGGACAGGATTCATTAACAGCTGCACAAAGTATTGTGATAGCATGTTATTTGGTATTCATTAAGTGGCTCTACATGACATGTAGAGCCACCAAACACAGCAAAATAGCAGAATATGCTAATGAAAGCACAAAGTGGTGCTATTAAAGAAGCTACAAAGTGATCATGTACACTCAGGGTAGGTTTTTACCATACACAACCAAAACTCTTTGGAATACAGACACGATTACACTTAGAAAAAAACATGTTGGGGTTGATGCTGCTATTATTATGTGGTATGTGCAGTAGACTTTAAATCAGGGTGCTGCTCTTGCTCCTATCAGACTTCAGACAAGAATAAGGGTATTTAGACCCCATTTGAATTATTACAGACTGCATGAAACATAAATTGTTGAGAGATACAGAGTGGGCAGGGAAACACTGGAGGAAATATGCAACCACTGCCACCTCCACCTCAAGCCACAGGAAAATCATGGAGAACCCATCCCAGTGGAAACATAAGTTTGTGTAGCATTACTTATTCTTGCTACTGGTACTTTCTAGAAACCCACATGGGATATATTAACTGTGTGACAGGCATCAGCAGTTTTTAAATGCAATGCTACTACATGCAATCCCACAATGAGATAGCAGGAACTATACAAGAATTCTATGCAGTAGCACACTTCCCAGATGTTTTGTGGGCCATAAATTGCACACACATAGAAATAAAACCCCCACTTGGTGAACAGAGAAGGAGATACATCAAATGTTTCCACTCTGTAATCTATCAGGTTGTCTGTAATGCCCAATGGATCTTCTACAATGTCTGTGCAGATAACCTAAGCAGTATCTAAGATTCACATATATGGCACACTTGTGAACTTTACAACAGGTTTGCTGGAGTGACATTCCTCGAGGGAATTTAGTTGGGGATGCAGGTTATGCTCTGAAGTCCTAGATCATGATGCCCATGAGAAATGCACACAACTCCAATGAGCAAGGATCCAATGAGGCCCCCACTCAAGGAAATATCACAGAACATGTGTTTGATGTGCTTAAGTTAAGGTTCTAGTGCCCAGACACATCAGGAGGTGTATTGTAGTATGACCCAAGCACATCTGCTGAAATACTTACAGTCTGTGCCATGTTACACAATATAATTCCCATCAAACAGCTTCAGCAAGGACAGTAAGGGACAGGACAAGGCCAACAGCAACAGGTACAGTTTCTGAGTCTGAGGGAGAAGCACCATCTGCAGATGGTGCTGGCAGATGTCGGCATGCACAGTATCCCCTGGCTCAGGTTATGAGGCAAATGATAGCACAAACAATCATTACCTATGTAGAAGCCTAAGATCCCACATGCATGTAAATAGCAAAACTGATACCTATCAGACTCCACAACCTTTACTTAACCACATAATGGCTGTGTTCTAATTGCATCAGTCAGGGACAACCCCAAGGACATAATCTGCAACTGCAGTAATGACAAGGTAAGTGTGGAATCTGTAAAAAAAAAAAAAAAAATGGGTATATAACTCATTACTTTCATATGGAAATATGTATATGCCCCTAAGCAGAGCATTTGTTTGAGGTGTACAGTTATATCAGTGATATCTCCACTGTAAGATGTTTGCAATATGCAGTTACATATTAGAAACAATTGGGTGCATCAAGCATTTCAGTAGACCATTGTCTATAAAATACAGAACCTGTTAATTATACCCTAATTTGCACAATTCAACCATGCCAAGAAGCAAGATTGAACAAAGCAATGCTTCCACTGCTGTAATGACAATACTAACTGAAATACAATGTTCATGAGTTGGTACTAGGCTATCGGCCCTAGGGCCTATACAAGCCTAGCCACAACAATTCCCTGGCTATTTCTTCCCACACTATTTACTTCCCTGGACCCCTGTCTAGCAGGATGACTGACGTGATTCCTGGGGTGAATTTCCTTTCTCCCATCCAATCATCAAGGTTCCTTTTGAAGAGTGCCAAAGAGGTGCTCTGCTTGACATGTATGGGCAGCCTATGGGATCATGAACCTATCCCTCCAGCATGTTTTGTTTATTGTGATGACAAGATTTAGATCCCTGGAGCATGTGGCTCTGAGGGATTGCTATTTCTTTATACAGTCCCAAAATGAGTGTAGCTGAAGCAATGGTTCCGATCTAGGAAATAATGTATAATCCAGGCAATTCTTTCCGAGAAATACTAGCTTAGCCTACAGGTGTAAATCCACACGCATATCAGATCATTACAAAGTACATATTTTATTACTGTTATTTACAAAAAAAAAGAACTTAACAATGCAGTTACAATTTCATAAAATTTAAACAATTTTTGTGTATGCATTGCTAGCTACCTATAGCTTACTTCATTAATTAGTTTAGAATCATTAATTACAAATTAGGCATGATCACAAGAACAAAAAATCAAGTAAAGTCACATGATTTTAATATTTTCTCATGCAGCTGCTGTTAATAAAAAATAATATCCATTTTTAAAAAAAAAAAAAAACAAGTTAAGTTAATTTGGAAAATAATATGCTTCAGAAATTTCTACATAATTAATATGTCAATGTAAATAAATGATTGTTATAAGCTCCCAAACATTTTGTTTAAAAGTGACCATTAAAGGTTAATGCTAACTATTTCTTTAAGTGTAGCATGCCTAGCAGCTCTGGGTTTGACATGGCCTTGTATGTTAAGCAGAGATTGCCTCGGAGTAGACAATATGCAACAGAGTATAGCTGAAGTTTTTTAAGACGGTCAACATAGGGCATCTGCTTTAGGCCTATTATTCTTTTAGTGAGTTATTTCTGCGGCCTTTCCAGTTATTGCAGATGTCTTGAGAGGTACATACCAAATGGGGCGTTGTATTCTATAATGGGTCTAATGAGGGATGAGTACAGTGGGACAATGACCTCCTTTTTTCTGGATGAAAAGCACTTAGTGATGAGGTGTGCCACATAGAAGGATTTCCTGACTGTTGTGGCGACGTGGTTATTGAAGGTGAGACCACTGTCCACCTGTGTCCCTAAGTCCCTGTGGTTCAACAATTAAAGAATCAGTCATTCACAAATGAGTAGGAACAAAAAAGTCAACAGCTTTTGCTCTGCAATATATATATTGATAAATCTAGTCTTATGAACAAGCAATCATTAGCTGTCTAATGCACACATTAGATAGATATACAACCCTAAGTCACGAAGACATGCAAAGGGCAGGGCACAGTCAATATCACTTGCACATGGTTGGGGGGGTGGGAGGTCAAGACTGACACCAAAGAGTGAGTATGAGTAAGAAAATCATGTATCTATCAGAGTATGCAGTATTCAGGGCCAGTAACAACAGATGTATAGCTGTCAACAGTACTGTTTAGATAGTTTGCATGTTCTAAAGTGGTATGGCAAGTGAAATATTTTTTTTCAATGTGTGTGTGTCTGCAGGAACACAACCAACCACTGTGCCAGCAATACATCCTGGCATCTTGGACAGGTCTAAGCCATGCATTGTAGGCTACTCAGTTCAACATCATCACCCCTGGACACGAGAACCACCTCTGCCATAAGTTGCACTTCTACTTCCACGGCCCTGGCCTAGAACTTCGGCTGCTACGTGAACATGAGCAATGTCTGCTGGGTGAGCTCTCTTCACAATTATGTACAGAACCATGACCCCATGGCATACCATGGATGGGCATAGACACTGCAATCACTGTTGGAGCAGTGGATGCAATCACTGTTGGAGCAGTGGATATACTACCAAACTTCTACCCATATACTGGAATATACCTATATTATTGCTCTTTACCCCAACATGTCTGCAGCCTCCCTTCCTGCTCAACTTACTTCTATCACTCCTATATGTTCTCATTTTATCTCTAACACACTAAGACCTATGTTTGCAAAAAATGTATGATATCATTGTTATATTTGTGAGTTTACACTTGTAACTTTGTATATAATTTAACCATGTATCTACATTGTCTTTCATTTTTTAATTACTTTGTATATAATATTGTGGAGCTTTTCCCCCTGGGCCTCCACTGAAAATGGGCTCTCCTTAAGGCCCAGTGGACTTTCCCGGTCATGAAATACAATAAATAAAAATAAAAATAAATAATGTACTGTCACTACAGAAGTAAGATCTTGCACAGCCATGTCTGTCAACACCAGAAAATGTAGTGTCTCTCCAGACATGTGGATACCCATCATCTCTCAACAAACATTCCATCACAGAAACTGCCTGTTCTAGTGTGTCATTCATCCTGTCTATGGAGCTGTCCACACAGTTCAAGGAGTTACTGATGTCAGAATGTGTGACATTTAGTAGTTACAATATCTCTTCTGAGGCTTGGGTGAAACATGCCTGCACCTCCACTAAGGCCCTACACAAACGTCTCATGGCAACTAATGACTCACCAGCTTCAGGAGGACAGTGGATGCCAGGCCTCCTCTGAGCACCTCTACCCTCCTGTGTGGTACCACACTCTCACAATGATTATCAGGAGAAGCAGTTGGATCTGTAACCAGAGTAACCACTCTAGGCTGTTCGGCTGTGTCAACCTCAATATATATCAGCGCTATATCAGCGGTCTATGTGCCATACTGACTCCATCAAAATATGGACATGGAATGTGGGAGTCACAGACTGCCATTCGACCACATACTGGTCGACCAAAGTAGTTTACACGTTTTGTAAGTAAACCTGTATGTGTGTGTGTGTGTGTGTGTGTGTGTGTGTGTGTGTGTGTGTGTGTGTGTGTGTGTGTATATATATATATATATATATATTTATTTATTTATTTATTTATTTATTTTAGGGTGCCATGGTGGTGCAGCGGTTGCTCCAGTTCAGTTCTCAGCTGGAGAGCCTTCTGTGTGGAGTCTGCATGTCCTCCCTGTGGTTACGTGGGTTTCCTCTGGTTTCCTCCCACATTCCAAAGACATGCTGTAGATGAACTGGACATTCTAAATTGGCTGTAGGTGAGAGTGTGTGCATATGTGAGTGGTGCAAATGAGTTACTGTGGCAGGGCTAGCCACCCAGCAGTGTAAACCTTGGCTCGAGATGATTGTCACTGTGAAGTGACACCCCGACCCCATGTGTACAAATGGGAAAAGGGGTTGAGGATGGATGAATGAATGTATGTATATATATATATATATATATATATATACATCGTGGATATATACATATAAAGATATAACAATGGCACTTGCTTTTTACATACCTGGAAGGTCTGCTTGTGACATTCTGGGTCTGTTTTCCAAATCTCAGCCATCATCAAGGATTTTGTAGAACCCTCTGAAGAACTATCTGGATCTCTGACAGTGGACAGGAACTCCTCAGCTTCAGTTAGTGGTAGTTCAGTAGCAGGCCTACCTACCCAGCCACCTCTTCCTGTGCAATTGCTGCAGAGGAACAGGTACAGCAATTGCACAAGAACACATGGCTGTGCAATTGCTGCAGCCTTACAGTAGGCAGAGGTTATCATGTCACTTGTCCAGTTTTGATTCCGGACGTAATTTCTCCCATGCCCTCGGACAGCATTGAGGTCATCAACAACCTGCTGCCATATCCTGTCTCTAGCAAATTGGTCACCGCTACCACTGCCTAACAGAAAAACTTCATGGCAATGTAGGGTCTGGATAATGACCTCATTTTCTGAATTACTATATGGTGGCTTATGGGTACAGATTTCTTCTTAGATGCCATATCTCTGTATGACATGAAATAGAAAACAAGCAAAAATATATATATATAATACACAGGATGGCTGTGAGCTCAGTTTTGCATGACTATATGCACCCAAGAAGCACACAAACAATTTAAATGTGTTAAACGCTCACTATGCTTATACCCAAAGTAGGACCCTCCAACCCCCACAACAAAAAAAAAATAGATATATTTAAAACTCAGTTATCAGCACAGATCTTTCAACACATCTGTAATGGAAATAACATAGGTTTAAATGTGTAATATATTGCAGCATTGACAATAACAATTAGACCTTCCATCATACTTATAATACAATCTGAAATAAATATGCAAACATGAAATGCAAAATAAAATAATTTGTCATATAGTATTCAGTAGCATAATTGTAGAAATGCAGATATGTTTTTAGCAAAAGGAAAGTAAACAAATGTAAAATAATAAAAATGCTTTTAGTGGTCACTGCACTTTACCTTTTAAGGTTAACCTAAAAGCATTAGTTAAGACACAGCAACATACCTTGACAATATAGTGGTGTAGAAAATAAATAAAACTCCCAATGTCTTGTTTTACTAGCAGTATCAAGCTTTGTGTTTCAAAACAGTCTCCCAAGTATAATACAATGGCATTAGTTACACCATTATCTTTATATAGTACAGAGTCTGCCCTGTGAGCACTGTGAGTATGCAAATTAGGTGTTAAAATGCATTTCTTAATACTAACCTGCATTAAGTCTAGGGAATGTAAACATAGAGTAAGGACCTACATGATTACATGCACATGCACTAGCAATGCAAAAACTAGCATTGGAAAGTGTTCCCTGTTAATGGTTTGCAGGTTTCCGTGATTACCATGACTGCAGAAACAATCAGCTTTCACAGTCTCCCCTCTTTGATACATACCTATTGAGAGTGTATCAAGCAGAAGAGACTTAACAAAATGTCTGAAAGTACATTGATAGACAATCCTAACATTCAAATGACCACATTTACTGTTCCTTAGAAATGTTCATATTAAAGGGAGTACTTTAAACACTGGTAAAGATAGCATATGGCAATAGAACAGATAGACCCGCTACTAGGAAAGCATGGATAATGTTACAAAGAACCAGACAGAAAGAAAGGGATACACCTGCACTGTTTGCAGTCTTTGTTTAATATCATTTAATGTCATTTGAGTACATACCTATGCTAAGTGCTTGTAATATCACAATATTCCAACCTTCACTGTCAAATGCAAAAAGACAACTTTTAGAACTTGTTCCTGTTGCACTTTTAATGTGACTTGATACAATGTCACACTATCATTGCACCTAAACTCTTTATCACCTCGCTAATCTGTGTCTTTGTCTGTGGCAACTCTGGGATGGAGTATGACATGATTGCTTTTAATACCCCTGTTTTAAAGTGCAACATAACAAATTTGGTTAAACAGGTACATGTAAGGCATTTGAACTACAATAATTTTTTATGTATTTGTTTCTTGTATCATTCAAGTGCCTTTTAGGATTGCACAACATTGACTGGAAGCATGCAATAACACCAAACTGCATTTCATTGCCAAGATGGAAACGGACACATTTTTATTTGGATTGCCATCAATACCACATTGAAGACTGGCATCATTGCACTTTACTCAGCAGTCTGAACAGTACTGAGTGATAAATTAACATTGTTACACTCCTATCTCTGTAGCATAATGTATAAGGGTATTCAGCTTAGAAAAACAGTACAGGTGATGCAGAGATTGAAACCTGTTCCCAGATCATTTCATTGAGGGAGTCCATAGTATTTCTTCACAGTCACACTTTGCTGTATGAATGTGTTGAAGTGGGAAACTCAGTTACAGTAACTACTGATTTAAAATGATAGGTCATTTGAAATTATTTAAATATGAATTGTGTGGGCTGTGTGAACAACTGAAAGCATTTGGCTGTTCCCTGTGACCTTCTGTATTAACATGGCATTAGGTAAAGTCCTTTTATGGTGAGACATACATTATAATACTGATCTGACAATGAATGTGAGAAGGCTGAATGTATCACTGTAATTGATTACTAGCTGTGCCCATTACTACACAAACATTTTGATTCATTTCTTGTGTCTTCAGCTTGTTATTCCCCAAGTGTTGTTTGAATGCTTCTGCTAAATAATGCCTTCTGCATTTGTGCAGCACTTGGCAATGCAAAAGTCCATTTCATGACTTGAGGACAAAGGAGAAAAATGTACACTGCCTTAGTTAGTGAAAATCAGTCCAGTGGCATTGTGTGGCCATCTGCACTCTGGATAGTACTCATGATAGAAAATAACCCTGACAGGTATTTTTTTCTGTGGCACAAGGTGTAAGTGAACTTTGTCAGGTGACTATGCCTGGCTGCTTTTGCAGTGGTACCATCTGGGAACAGTATAATAGTGAAGGTAGTGATTTTTGTCACCCGTCAGGAGCTGACAAGGCTGGTGGAAGATGTAATGGAGAGAGGCCACCGTGCATGTATTGGTAGGGTTAAAAGATCCTGCATCACATTGCAAAGATGATGCCACATCTGACACTGACCCAGAGAGCTGTGAAAGGAAGCTGGGATAACAATTCTGAGGGTGAGGACTAGATTTTCACTGTTCTCAAGATGGACGTGGGTGCAACTCTGATGTTCCCTAGCTATCCCCACTTACGGTGTGCCCAATCTTTTGTCTCCATCACTACCTCTGTCTGCCTTGTATGTCCTGTGTGTCTCTGAATGCTTCCTAACCTACCCTACCTACCTGACCTTGTCATTCCTAAACACCTTTCCCAACATTCCTCTCTTTCCCAAAACAAACATGGGTGCTTGTCCAACAAGAAATTAAGCCTCATACATAACTCTCCACTTCATCTATGTGTCATCTTGACACAATTGATTTGGTCCAATTGGTCATACAACATTATTCTGCCATTGTCATTCATCACTGGTGTGGTGACTCCGCAAAGTCTAGAAATTGTGTGTACAATTGTACATATACATTATGAAGTGGCTAGCTATGTTGCTCTCCCACGATCCGCCTGCAAATTTCTGTATTATTTTCCCTGTGTGTTACCCTCTGCTTGCCAAACCCATTTTTACCACTGTTCTATCCATCACTTTTCACATGTTTAATGTAGTCAAAAGATAGATTCAAGCACAACACACATGGCCAGAAATGGCCCATGGAAAAGTCTTCACTTTATGTCCTTGGCATTTGTGCGGAGTTTGGCATAGTACAGCAACGCTGAGTGGCAGTGAACTCTAACTTCTTATCACAAAAACTGACTATTTCAGTTTAATATGCAGGTGTCCAGTACTTTTACACAAATGTGCTTAAATCCACTGTGTTATCAGAATACAGAGTAAAGGCAGACTAAAGGAAGCATCGTGATGCAGTTAATGGAACAATTCTTAGGCTGATGGAAGTATTAAAGGAGGGGGCTCTTAGTGGCATGTTAAGATATTTATCCTGTTTGTATCCTGATGTTTTTGTATAGTGCCATGGGTTAAATTACAGCAGTATGTCAATTTATTACTTCACGACAGTTCATATTCCTATCCTGTCTTTAACTGCAAACATATGTATTTTTCTCCATAGACATTTCTTAACATAACATTGGAATAGTGCAACAGGACAACTTTGTCAAAAACATTGCAGACTGAACAAGGACATATCAAAAAAACTTGTGCTGGTTAGGTATTTATGTTTATTGCACACTCCTACCCCTTATCTGTCCCTATAGCAAGCATTTTATTGTAGAGAGCATGACAGAGTTTAATAAGTAAAACTAAAACACTATACAGATGTTCCTTCATGTCTCACAAAACATATTGTTGCTCTTCCTCACTGTATCTGTCTCTGTGTCTCTGTTCACCGCTTCTGCTTCAGTAAGTTGTCACTGTGCTTCAATAGTGTAATGTTGTGAAGTCATAATTCCTATATGGCTTTATGGACTAATGCTCACGTGTAGAAAGATTTTTGAATAATTTCAAGGGCTTTAATCCAGCCATTATCTAAGTGCTACTGCCTGTTTGGTACACTAATTTATGTGTATTTATTTGCTATATATTTTTATCAGCCACCATTATCCATCTTCTGTCATAAGCTACTTTGTCCCTGCCTCCATCTTACCCTGTCAACATTATCTTCTCCCTTCTGTATCATTAATCTTCTACCTCTGCATTTGTACAATGTCTGGCATTGAGCACCAACTGTAACTAAGGATAAATGTAAGTACACCGCTTATGGCAATATCTTGTGATTTTATTGCCTTCATCTGCATTACTCTGTCACACTTCACACCACACAAGCTATGCTTAGTCATTAATGTAATTCTGAACAAGATGAAGAGTCGGATGTATGGATCACAGTAGTTAACAGGTAAATAAAGATGAATGGGATCACTACTAAATCCCGAATGTACAGAATCTCGAAGACCAGAATCCCGAGACAAGAATCACGAATTCCTGTAATACCAAACATTCAGAATCCCGAAGCCCGTAATGCCGACTGCCTGAAATACCGAAATAGTACCACTTACAATAGCATGCACCAAACATATATAAACATTGTGAAAAAAAAACCACTTAGAGCTTGGAAACTAACTACTCAAGGCAGAGCCTTTGTTGAACAAGAAATGACACTGATTGACAATCATAGAAGGAATAGAAATGACACTGAAACAATATCTACACAAAAAGAAAAGAAAAATAGATTGATCATTCGTGGATGATAGACCTAGCATAACGACAGGAACATGAAGTCGTTTGCTTGTCGCACTTGCAATCAGTGCAAGTACATAGTGGGTAATGACACTTTTGAACATCCAGTTACAGGTCAGGTTTATGTTTTTAAAGGATATGCAGATTGCAGAACTAAAGACCTAGTATATTTAGCACAATGTCAGACATGTGACAAGTTCTATGTGGGCAAGACCAATAGAACCCTACGTGAGCGCATTAGAGAACACATATATGCAGTTAACAAAGAAAATGATACTAATGCTTTAGCATGTCACATTATGGAACAGGGATCTGCACATAGTTTTAAATTTAGAGCATTAGAATTAGTAAGGAGAAGCAACAGGTTAAAATAACAAGAAGCCGTTCTTAACCTCTAAGCCTCTCAAACACTAATATCAGATCATTCTTCAGATATATGAATTTATATGAATCTATATATGAATTTAGATGGCATACTGGTTGATTAGTTTCATGTGTATTTGAATGGTCTTTAAGTGTTCTTTGCCATTTACATTTTAACATAAAAATATTTAAACATCAATTTTGTAAATATTTATGAATTTTATTGGATATTAAGATAGAAGGTAGAATATTGTTGTGATTAATTAAACAGCGATTAGAATTATATAGTGGTTGGTTCTCAAAACAAAAAGCATTAGCACTTTAATTCACTAAATACTATAGAGCTAATTATGTTAATAAGACATTCAGCTTTCTGTATATAAGAAGTGATTCACCTTGAATATCATTGAGGTCTGAAGAAGCGTCTGTATGACGTGAAAGCGCTTACCTTTGTTTGTTTTATATCAAATAAAAGATTCTATTTTTACTGAACCGATTGATTATCACAGTACAGCACCATTGAAAGTGATTGTGTCTGTCGATAAGCTTACAGTGCTTAGGTGTTGGAGTATACCCAGCGGACAGTCTCTCACACAATCCATCCACATGGTTCTGTTCCCTAGCCAAAGCTGTCAGCAACACAGACAGATCTGTACCCTTGTTGCCAAGTATAAATTTCGACCGGCGAAGCCACGCCTCCACTGAGTTTTGTGTCCATGGCAAAACAATGTGTTCAGCTTGGATACATTCCAAAAAGTAATCGGGAACAATGGTGGGAATCTACTAACAGCAGCAGACCTTGTAGCAAACTTCCTTAATCTTCCCAATAGATACCAATCCGTGAAGTACTTGATAACTTCCCTACCTACCTCAGGGAATGTGTCCTTCAAACCATTAAAAGTAGTTATAACATCATTTTCTGGCAGGAAAGCTAATGCAACCAAGCACTTGATAGCTAACTGGAATTCATGGGACCTGTTATATAGGGAACCCAGTCCCAGTTGTTGCACCTTACTCCATATGTTCTGCCCAAAATGGAACAGACATCCCTTAGCTGTGATTGTACTAAAGTTAAGACATATACTCTTAATGGCAGTGACTTTAAAGTCACACAATATGAACTCTAGAGATAGGTTAAAGTCATGTGCTGAGAATAGATAGATGACACAATGCCACATCAAGTTATATGCTTTCAGAGATTTTTTCGACATCAAACAGTACGTGAGAGGGACACACTTACTGTAACCTGCACACTTGACAATACCATGGATACTATACAGTTGCCTGCATAGTGTCCCTCCATCCATCAACCAGATAGTTGCCACATTGAGGTCATGCAAATTATTGATTGCACTGAAAACAATGACAATAGTCCCTGATGTTGGATCAGACATACGCTTTTCAATGAATGTCCCTGACTGAAACAGAAACATACTCATTTGTACAGTTTGCAGAGTTAGATTAAGTATATGGGTTTCCTTATCCTGCTTACACTTCACTCTTCTGATCTGCTGCAATAGAGCTTTCCTTGTTGGCATACTAGCAACACACTGTAAGTATGTTGATGCCATAGCATCATCTACCAACATACAAGGGGTGTCCCTAGATAATGAAGCCTTCTGTTTTAGCATGCCACAAACATTATATTTTTCAACCTCAAATGGGTAGCCTATGTGATTATAAGGGTGTGATTTGAGCAGCTGCTCACCTTCAGATAGTGAGTCAGTGACAGTTCTGCCTTTACAACCGCCGCTCCGCTTTAATTTACAGCACCAGTACCTGCGGCTTTCCTGCTTCTTCTCCAAGTGGTAAACATACCCTTAGATTATTAATACCTGCTTTGTCTTCTGTGACTGTACTCTCAGATAGAGCTGTCCTACACTTCCAGGCACTTCAAAACGATCATCAGACATGTTGATAACGTCTGCTGTTGTATGAGAACTTAAAGGTATACTATCCCTTTTATACCATCTGCTGTTGTACGAGAACCTAAAGGTATACTATCCCTTTTATACTATGGTGGTTACAAAGGTATTTCCCATGCATACAGAGTTATTTCCTATCCATTAGGCTTCATGGATACGGCATATGTACGTAGATGTATTACTTTACTTATAGCAAGAGGGTGGCAGAGGTATTTCATACGTATTATGATTTATGGATATGTGAAATGAGCATAGGAGAAGCTTCAGTTTTATATCAGGTGACTCATATTGGTATTTCTGATAATTTAGTCTTTGTGGATGTTTAAATAAGTGAAGATGTACTGCTGCTTTAATATCAGGGGACTGTTAAGATTATAGTCTATGTGTTTAGCTGTGTGGATGGCTTGATTTGGGATTACGTGCTTCGAGAATGTATATTTTTGGTATTGCCGGCATTCGAGATTCTAGTCTCAGTATTACGGTCTTCGAGATTATGAGCATTCGGGATTTGGTAGTGATCCCAGATGAATACATACATACATTCATGTTTTATGAAATCTGCTGTCAAATAGTAACTATCACAACTATGACTTTTCATGGGGCGTGATAAGATAATTCTCAGGTATAGATGCTTTTCTTGGCATGATGTAAATGTTCGAATACATATGGGTGAATAAAGGTTTCATAATGTTTTGTTTGACACCTATGGCTGTAAATGTTGCATCAACCTTTACTTAACACACCATTATCTTGCTGCCTGTTGTAAAGCCACTCTTCTACAGATCTTTGCATGGAAATCAGCACAGAACAATATAGAGTACTGCTAATTTCAAGTTCAACACTTCAAAATCTGAGTATGCATGTCCTATCACTTTACCATCAGCAGCACAATTCAGCTAGCAGCACTGTGCTCAAAGAATGCAGGGGAAAAAAAGAAAAATCAAATAATTTTAGTTCTCTGTTCCAGAATGTTCGTATGCCTGAATTACTTTTTGTTAACAGGTGATTCTGATTTCAGAAGGATGTTGACTCAGTTCATGTTTTGCTAACTTGGTTAACCTATTCTCGCAGACTCCATCACTGTCATTCTGCAGTACACTGTTCTATGTACAACTTGTATATTTTTCTTGCCGATGCACATACATCAAGTATGAGAAAATACAAATGTGGCATCATCATGCCATGAACTCTGAGGAATTTTTGATTGAAAATTCAATGGTCTGCAACAGTCAGTGTGTATTTTCATTCTGTTATGTGGAACATGTCAGTGTCCCTCATAGTAACACAATGTACAGTAAGGACATCATCTACATTTCATTATAAAAATATGTCATTACATGCGACAATCATAGATTTTCCTCTACACACATATGTATTTGTTGCACAACCTGTGATGCACAGTAATATCTCTTCCAAACATTGCTTTTTCAAATATTCCAATGTCCAATTTCACATAGGTACTGTCCATCTTCTTCATTTTGTGTTTAACAATAATAATCCTTTAATAAAGTGGACCTGTAGTTTCTACCTGTTTGCTCTGCAGTTTGCATTGGTGTTGGTTATACAGTTTTCATTGTTTTGTTGGAGTTATATCTACTGCGGAGGTTTTAAGCAGTGTGTTAACCAAGGCTGGTCCCAGTTTGGAAGAAATTAACAGGAGTGTTGGGCAATTGACTTTACTGGTCCAACAGCTCATGGAATGGTCAACAGGATCTGAGGTGCTGCCTAATACTGACTTTCAACATACTCCTGGTTGCCTCAGAACCCCCCCCAGATTAATACCCAACCAGAAGACGTGAGTCTTAATACCTGTTTGCAGTCTAATATTAACTTGCTCTATGTCAACAATGGGTCTGGCTCCTACAGATACTCAATTACAGCTCTCAAAGATGTTCTGTTACAATGTTGGAAATTGCAGGTTGAAAACGCCTTTCTAACAGAGTGTTTTAATTCCGAAAGGATTCCCAAAGGATTGTGCCTTTGGAAGTATCCAAACAGACTTGTAGCTGGTTACCCCCTTCATTTGGAACTGATCGAACTTTTTAATAGACAGGGGGTGCAAATGCTTAAGCTACTACATAAGCATAATTAATTCACGATTGATCATTTAGTTAAAGAAGCTGAGACTTTGGATCAAAAAATAAAAAGCAATATGCTGTTTTCTGTACAACGTGAATCTTGCTTAGCTATTTTTAGTAAGATTGATTCAGTTGTTGCTGAGATACAAAGAAGGAAATGTAAAACATTGGAGAGAGATAGGTGGGACTATCAGGAGGGTAAAGCATACCATAAACCAACTGGTCCAGAGAGGAGTTGGAGCAATAAACGTAGAGAGTCCAGTGGAATAAATGAGAACAATCATGGCGACGAGGGAGATGGAGACACTGTATATGAGGAAGAAGCCATCCCTTTAGATCCAGTTCAATTACAACATCTTCAACTACAGGAACATATGATTTTGTCCATATGGACAGCACCAACCCTCTCGAAACAATGGCAGGAGGCATGGGGGCCAGAGACAACAGAATCCATCTTACAATGCAGTGTAGAGTCAATGGAGTTAGTTGAAACACCAGGTACTGATAATTATCCCACTGTCTTAACAAATGAAAGTGGAGACTTTAAGGTTTATAACTTCACTAATACTACATTTGATAAAGATTTGTATTCGCTCCTCAGTAAAGGTCAAACTTTTGTGCCAACTGTGCATTCATATATTGAGACATTGTTAAATGATTTAAAAATTTATTTAAGAAAACTGAACTGCAGATTATTGTTTGCACACTTGGAGAAGGAATATTCCTCAAGTATTTTACATAGAAGTAACACTTTTAACCTTGATTTTTGAGAAAATGTGCAGATTTGATTTTAGGGCTTTTTTGAATAGGAAAAACTGTGGCTTTAATGTGGAAAATCTATCAGAGGGGGAAAACAGATTACTAAGAGAATTTACTTAAAATAAACAGATTAGGCTCATGAAGCCCAACAAGGCTGGTGGAATAGTTGTAATGACAAGGGTTGACTATTTGAATAAAATGTTTAGTCACCTGTTTGATGAAGACTACTATGAGCAAACTTCTTTGAATTTCATTAATATTTCATATGCCAAAGTGCATTTTTTTCTTTAGGACATGTTAGATCAAGACAAAATTACTAGGGACACTTCTGAATTTTTTGCAGGTTAGATTTCCTATTGTTCCACCTATATTTGGTATCCCCAAAATTCATGTGTCTCAAGGATTCCCCGATGAGACTTATTGTTAGTGGTAGCACCTCCATTACACAGCCTATGGCCATATTTATAGATCACAAAGTTAAGACATTACTAGAAAACTACTCACATATTGTTAAAGATTCCTGGGATTTTTTACATAAACTAAGAGATGTGAAATTTAATCCCAGTTTACCATTTGTCAAAACTGATGTTATTAATTTATTCAATGTCATTCCACAAGAGCAAGGTATGGAGCGGTTTCATGATTTTCTGCTTGAATCAGGAGCTTTTAGTGCTAATGAAATAAATGTGTTAGACACTTTATTAGATATAGTATTGAAGAATAATTTTGTGCATATTGTTGGCCAATTTTTCCATCAAAAGAAGGGAGCAGCGATGGTTGTCAGTTGCACCCCACTATTCACAAAACATAGTTTTACTTCAATGGGAAAAATGTTTTGCATGTAACAATAATAATCCTTTAATAAAGTGGACCCGTGGTTTCTACCTGTTTGCTCTGCAGTTTATATTGGTGTTGGTTATACAGTTTTTGTTGATTTGTTGGAGTACTGTCCATCTTCTGTGGTACATGTGGCTAATAAAGTGTTTTCTACATTGTGTAAATAGATAGGTAGGAAGTTCAATGTCCAACATGTAAGATATGTGTGTGTGTGTGTGTGTGTGTGTGTGTGTGTGTGTGTGTGTGTGTGTGTGTGTGTGTGTGTGTCTAACACTTGATGCTGTATCCACTTCTCCTGAAAACAATACATTTAACTGTTTTTATAACTCTCTTATCCCAATTTTTACACCAACATCCTGTGTAAGACAAACTGCTCAGGTCATCCAGAAATGCACTCTCTCCTCTTCTGTGACACCTGAGATAAGTACAGTGTCTCTAGACTGAGTAACCTTAATAGATAGGAGGTTCAATGTCCAGCATGGAAAAGTTGTGTGTGTCTGTGTGTCTGTCTCTGTCTATGTCTGAGACTGTGACTAACACTTGGTACGGACAGCAGCAGCATCCTGTATGAGACACACTGATGAGGTAATCTTGACAAAAGTGCATTCTCTCCCCATCAGACTTCTCCTGTGGTGCTTGTGACTAGGACAGAGCTTTCTAGACTGTTTAACCTAAATAGGGAGGGGTGTGTGCGTGTGTGTGAGTGTGTGAGTGTGTGTGTGTGTGTGTGTGTGTGTGTGTGTGTGTGTGTGTGTGTGTGTCTGTGTGTCTGCATCTGTGTTTGAAACTGTGAGTAACACTTGATGTTGAATACGTCTCCTAAGAAGAATACATTCAACTGCTCTCACAACTCCCTTATCCAAATAGTTACAGCGGCAACATCCTGTATGAGACACACTGATGAGGTCATCCTGGCAAAAGTGTGCTCTCTCTCCTTAAGAGTCAGACTTCTCCTGTGTCACTTGGAAGTAGTGCAGTGTCCTCTAGATTGTGCATCTATATAAGTAAGAGGTTCAATGCCTAACAAGAAAGACCTTTGAGTGTGCGTGTATGTGTGTGTGTGTGTGTGTGTGTGTGTGTGTGTGTGTGTGTGTGTGTGTGTGTGTGTGTGTGTGTGTGTGTGTGTGTGTGTCTAAAATCTCACAGCTATGTTATACCAACTTTTACAGAAACATTCTGTATGATACACACTGATGAGGTCATCCTGGAAAACTGCACTCTCTCCCCTTAATAGTCAGAGACCTCTCCTAGGGCACTTACAACTGGTAATGTGCTTTCTAGATTATGCAACTAGAGAGCTAGGAGGTTTAATGCCCTTCATGGAAAACCTGCATATGTGTAATGTTTGTTGCTGTCTCCACTTCCTCTGAAGTGATTGCACTGAAATGTGCAATCAGCTCCCTTATAAAATTTCTTTATGGAAACATCCTGTACAAAAAACCCTGATAAGGTCACCCTGACAAAAGTACGTTCTCTTCCCTTAATTGTCACACTTCTCCCGTGGAGCATGCAACTATGACTGTGCTGTATAGATTGCGTAACTAGATAGGTCAGAAGCTCGATGCCCACCATGAAGGACTTGTGTGAATGTGTGTAATGCTTGATGCTGTCTCCACTTCCCCTGAAGAGAATACATTTAATTGTAAACACAGCTCCCTTATGCTAATGTATATGAATGCATCCTGTATGAAACACAGTTCTGAGGTCATCTTGACAAAAGTGCACTCTCTCCTCTTAAGATTCAGATCTCTCCTGTGGTTCTGTGAGTAGTACATTGTTCTCTAGATTGTATAAACTAGATAGGCAGTAGGTTCAAAGCACAACATGGAGAAAATGTGTGTTTGGGTGTTTACAGTTAGGTGAGCATGTGCTCAATAACCTGTACTCTAGACGAATGTTCTAAAATGATAGAGGACTTACTTTTACATCCCCAATCTCTTTGCAAAACAAGGATGTAGTTATGCATAGTGTCTGTACAGTAATGATTACCATTTTCTATACATTACTTAAAGAAAACATTGCTTTTTAGGCAATACGCTGTCCACAAATCTGTAAATTAATGTTTCAGATCGTGTCACTGTTTAAAAAATATCCATTTAACACTTTTATAGGGGAATGTGATGCAAACGTTTGTTAAGTGGGTGGGGGAAATGTTTCCATTCTTCAAATGGCAGGTATTTTGTGTGGCATCAATGACTGCACGCAATTACAACATTTTATTGTATGCCTACACCCCTGGTTCAACACACTGATGAGGTATAAGAAACAAAAAAACAACACCTCCATGGGATAAACGCTCCACAGCTAAGTATAAATCCAATAAGTCCACAAGCACAGTATAAGCAGTAGAGCAGACCAAGGCTGAAAAATAAATCCCACATGCAGCACTGGAATAAAATTGAATGTTTATTCAGAAAACAGGAGCAGTCAGGTAAGCGCTTTCATCTCAGAGGGCTTTTTTAGACCATTTACAGATGGAAATAATCAAGGCTGAAGTTATACTTCCTGAATAGCAATCATCTAGTTAATTAGCACAGACCAAAAGCCACAACAATATAACATCAACTAAAATATATGAAAAACAAAAATAATGAGATAAAAATAGAAAATAATAATAATTAAAAAATAAAACAATCATATAAAATATAATATATATGTAAAAACAATCATTATTAGTCATTTACTTCACTTTTAAGTATTGGTCTTAGGGGAACCTTGTCATTTAACCCGGGCCACCGATCTGCCCTGAGTCTAATAATCCACCTGGCCTCTCATCCTTCTGTGTAATTCCTAATATCCACACCTTGTGGATTAGGAAAGATCACCTCAATAGCCATAAACTTGCAAGTATGATGCACATCAGTGCTCATTACATGCTTTGGAAGGGCATTACTGTTGGACTTAATTCTAATATGTTACAGTCGCTCCCTAATCCTATCCTTAAACTTCCTGTCTGTTTTACTAATATAATATGTACCACAGGCTTCACAATAAGCCAGGTATACTACATGCTCCTTTCATCAGTTGGCAACCGCACAAAATCTATAATGATAGTTGGTGACAGAGTGCAAAAAGGGGCCACTACTATCAATATAACCACAATAGTTGCATTCATTACATGAAGTGGCGTGACAATGATGTTATCCAGTGAACGGATAAGTTAAACCTCTAGGATGGCATCCTTTTTAAATTATGCTTATTCCTATAGACAAAATGGGGGATATCCCCAATAATCTTTCGAATGGCTGGATTTACAATAAGAACACCCCAGTTCTTACCAATGATATCCTTAATCAAACCAACAGCACGTGTATAAAATAAGGGAACTCTGATCTCACTGCTAACATTCTTCCTATCTGACATACATACATCAGGGTTTGAATCTGAGAAATAAGGACATGTCACATCTCTCCTCAACACATTTAGCCCATCAAACCCTCTCTGTATCTCATATGGTTTATAGGCCCTGGCTAATAGTCTTCCTTCCAAATCAGATAGTGCAGAATGAAAGCCATCCTCTGATGCATTTAGTCTAGATACATGCATTGCTTGTCCCTTTATAGTATTTTTAAACACATGTCCTTGATGCATACTATATCTATGCAGGAGTGTGTTCCTGTAGCAAGACTTCCTGAATACCCCTGTATTAACCATACCATTACTTAATCTCTCTATATACACATACAAGTATGCTATATAGGTCTCAGTGGATGTGATACTAAATTTCAAATAGTTGGTCAAGCCATTTATTCCATCAAAAAATCTAAATAACTGCTGAGGGTTCATTGTCCAAATAAAAAATAAATCATTCACAAAACGTTTATAAAATGGGACAAAAGCAATGAAGTCCTGCAGTTTAAACAAAAGATCTTCCTCCCATTTGGCCATGAACAGATTGGCATAGCTATTGGCACACAAAGTGCCCATAGCAGCGCCATCTTTCTGTAAATAAACCTGTTCATCAAACTGAAAGATGTTCTCTAAAACCACTTCTAATAGGGAACAAAGTAAATCAGTGAAGGACTCAGTGTAATCACTATGCTCAGTTAAGTATCTATGAATGCATTCAACCCCATCCCTATTTGAAATCAATTCAATCAGCTCCCTTTTAAAACTCAAAGCATTAGACAGATAAATTACATGGGATGAAAGAGCTTATCTGTTTTATGTGGATTTAATAAAGCTGTGTTTTGCACTTGGACTACTTCTGGATCGATTTTTTGGCTTGAATAAGCATTCTGCTACTTCAGTGGAGGTTTTAGCTGCCCTGTTTGGCTTTTTGTCTTTTGAGCTAGTTTTTCTTTGTATTTTTTTGTTTTTCCAGTTGTTTGTATGGCCAACAAGGGCAGCCTTGCTTCATCCCCCAACTACTGACTCAAAACCCTGATTTTGGTGTTTTGCAACAAACAGTAAAAGAACTTAATTCTATAGTTCAGAATTTGGCTAAGAAAGTGAGATTCTCTTTGTGCCACACTCCTCGATGATGTCAGAGGTAATTCCTGCCTTAGTACAGAAGGCAACATGGCAGTTCCATGACTGAGAAACATTTTAACTGCTTCTAATCTTTCAAATGCCTCCCAAATGAGCTCTGGACCTTCCAAATCTTTGTCAGCTGGTATTTCCATCACTTTTACAGCTTCTATTCCTTGTGGACAGTGAAGCACTCATGGTACACAGGATTTTAACAGCTCAACATCAGCACCTGTATTAAAAGACTGGTTATCTGTTTCCATTAATCTGAATCATGGACATTCAGCCAGGACTCATGCTGGTAATACTAACTTACACACTCTTTTTGAAGAGTTTATTATCTTGCTAAAATTAAGTGTTTGCAATTAGATAATGCTTATTTTACTGAATGCATAAAAGAAAAGCTTGTACCTAAAGGGCTACGCATGTGGCATTACCCTAATGGTCTACCGCCAGATTCTTCTCTATTTAAAGAACTTACTGCAGTATTTGACCAGCATGGAATGGAATATATGAATGTTATTATCAAACATAATGAAGTTTTGATAAATGAATTAATTGAGACTGTCATTGATTTGGACAATAACATTTGTAGTCATATACAATATAATGATTTTAAATATGAGCATATTTGCATTTTTAAGAGCATTGATGAAATGTGTTCCAATATAAAGGCACATAAAGCAAAAAAATTAATTAGGGACAAGACTGACTACAGCAAGGGTGCAGCATACCCTAACCCCCCCACCCTCACAAGAATGGGGTACTAAATTTTCTGCTGAAAATGTCACTTTCATTAATGAATCTCAAGCTCAAGCCTCTAACAACAGTTCAGAGGAAGTTTTCTTAGACCAGGCAGATTTTCCTCCACTGAGACGCTCCGAGCATCTAAAGGACAGAGTCCCCCCACAGGACAACCATTGGCTAGACAGGTATACACCTTCCCATCACCCCATCAATCGATGGGGGAGGGGGGGACAATCCAACAGGGGAGGGAGAACTTTTTACAATCGCAACAACAACAGGAAATAATTGAAGTAAAGTAAATTCCCCTGAACATACTGATGTTTTTGACATTATAGGCACTTACCATGATCATATTTTACCCTCTTGTAACATCATTACAAATTCTTTAGGTGATTTTAAAGTTTATAATTTTTTAATGTTTGTATGGACACTTCACATTGTGACATTTTTGCAATGGGTTTCACTTTTGTACCCCAATACAAGTGTAAAGTAGCCACCACTTTGATGGAGCTACAATTTTACACCCGCAAGCTGAACTTAAAGGTTCTGTTTCAGAACTCTTTATCTAGTCAGTTTGTTAACCCTCTTGCCATTTCCAGAACTTGCAATCCTCCATTACATCCTATTATTTCCTTATTTGAGAGAATGTGTGAACTAGATAGAAGTAACCTCCCTACTAGGCATAGGATGAATATTGAAATACACAGGAGACTACCACCATTAATAAAATCAAGGATGTGTTGGATAAAATTAGGATTATGAAACCGGACAAAGGGGGTGGTGTTGTGTTAATGAACTTAGATAACTATAACAATAAGATGCTATTTATTTTAAACAGTAAAGTCTATGTAAAATCTTCCATCAATGAATTGAATGGTGCTTATACAAAAATAAGGAGTGAACTAAAAGAACTCTTTATAGAAGGTTCTATTTCTATTGAAATTCTGAATTACCTATCAGTTTTACATCCAAGAGTGTCAGTAATGTTTGGCTTACTTAAGTTACACAAGAATTTAACACAACCAACCCATGCGCCCCATAGTAGATGCTAAGGGATCCATTACACACCCCTTGGCTAAATATCTTAACCATAAACTAAAATATTTTGTTTTTAATGAAACTCATATTCGTAAAGATTCCTGGAGCTTCCTTGAATCCATCAACAAGATACCTTTCAAAGACACTTTTGTTTTTTTGACTACTGACATAAAAGAACTTTACTCAGTTATTCCTCACAGTATTGGTCTTGATTGGTTCAGTGAGTTCCTTTACACAAAAGAAGTTGGTCATTTTGATGTATTACTCTACACTCACCTCATGGAAATTGTGCTTAAAAACAATTTCATTCTTTTTAACAATGAAATCTTTCTGCAACAAGAGGGGGTAGCTATGGGTTCGGCATGTGGTGGTCTGTATGCCAATATAGTTGTGACACAGTGGGAGAAGAAATTCCTTTTTTCCTTGAGTTTCTATGGTTACATCAAACACTATACTTAATATCTGGATGATATTTTTATTTTATGGGATGGACCTGAGTTATTAATTAATGAATTTATTACTTATATTAATTCCACCACAGAATTTTTAAAGTTTACTTTTACACACCATTTAGATGAAATTTCCTTCCTTGACATTTTCCTTGTTAAGGACTATCAAAATAAGAAATTTATATCAAAAATCTTCAGAAAAGAGACATATTTGAATTTTTTTACTTCACTATTCAAGTTCTCATCCACTGAAACAGAAGAAGGCTATAGTGAAGGGACAATGTGTGCATGCTGCATGGATGGTGTCTATTATGGAAGATTTTTTTGTCTCAATGTGATACACTTAAGTATATGTTTCTGAAAAGAGGATATCCTGTTAGTTTTGTCATGGAGATTTTACTTGAAGTTGTTAATAAAAGAGAAAGGGCTTTTTATCTACCTTTGCTAGGAGAAGATTTAGGACACCAGAGTCCTAATACCAATAATGACATTATCATTCACGCCACTACTTCAGGTATTAGTGACTACAGGACTTCCCCAATAGCTGTCTTTTCTTCCGACAGCAGTGCAATAAAACAAATACTTAATAAGAATTGGTCCATCCTAAGACAAGGTAAAGCTATTAGACCCTTCATTGATATAGTTCCAACCATAGTTTATAAGAAAGGTAGGAATCTAAAAAATGTATTTGAAACAAAACAAAGTGGACTTAAGCACAAACTTGGATATATGAACAAATGTGGTATGTGCCACTTTTGTAAATACATTAAGGAAGGGGACACTTTAAACATCAACAATATTAATTTTAAAATTCATCATAGATGTAACTGTAACTCTGAAAGAGTGATTTATTGTGCTGTTTTTAACCAATGTTGCTGTTTTTATATTGGTAAAACTGACAGGAAATTAAAAAAAAATCGCATTTATGAGCACCTCTATGAGATAAACAGAAAAGTTAACTAATGCTTTGAGCAAACACATATTGGACAATGAAGAACATATGTTTTATTTTTTTGTAATAGACAGTATAAGGACAGACATTAGAAGTGGAGCCTGGTCCATACTCTTAGAAAAGAGAGAGGTTTACTGGCAGTTACACTTTGGTGCAGGTAACTGGCCTGGATTAAATGAAAATATTTCAATCAGCTCCCTTTTAAAGCTCAAAGCATTAGACAGATAAATTACATGGTATTATATATTTTAAAAGTTAGTTTTTGATAAACACTTTTTAATACTGTAATTTATACATTTTTATATATTTATATTCTGCTTAATAGTGAGCAAACTATTTATATAGCATATTTATTACATACAACTATTTTACTGCATTTTAATGTTATGTCTTTAAGGGTATGTGTCTTCTTTCATTTCATGATTATGATGCCTTCCACGTGTCTTTATAAGGGGGACTTTACAATTTTATTGTATCTGATAAAGTTCTAGTGTTCTGGGATGAAAGCGCTTATCTGTTTTATGTGAATTTAATAAAGCTGTGTTTTCCACTTGGACTACTTCTGGATCAATTTTTTTGGCTTGAATAAGCATTCTGCTACTTCAGTGAGGATTTTAGCTGCCCTGATTTGCATTTGGACTACTCATGGATCGATTTTTTGGCTTGAATAAACATTCTGCAAAGTCAGTGGGGATTTTAGCTGCCCTGTTTGGCTTTCTGTCTTTTGAGCTAGTTTTTCTTTGTATTTTTTTTTGTTTTTCCACCTATATAGCATACTTGGATGTGTATATAGAGATGCATGCATCTAGACTAAATGTATTAAAGGATGGCTTTCATTCTGAACTATCTGATTTGGAAGGAAGACTATTAGCCAGGGCCTAAAACCATATGAGATACAGAGAGGGTTTGATGTGCTAAATTTGTTGAGGAGAGATGTGACATGTCCTTATTTCTCAGATTCAACCCCTGATGTATGTATGTCAGATAGGAAGAATGTTAGCAGTGAGATCATTGTTCCCTTATTTTATACACGTGATGTTGGTTTGAAGAAGGAAATTATTGGTAAGAATTGGGGTGTTCTTACTGTAGATCCAGCCATTCGACAGATTGTTGGGGATATCCCCCATTTTGTCTATAGGAATAAACATAATTTAAAAAGGATGCCCTCCCAGAGGTTTACCTAATCCATTCACTGGATAACATCATTGTTGCACAACTCCATGTAATGAATGCAACTATTGTGGTTATATCAATAGTAGTGGCTCCTTTTTGCACCCTGTCACCAACTATCATTATAGATTTTGTGCGGTTGCCAACTGCCGAAAGGAGCATGTAGTATACCTGGCTTATTGTGAAGCCTGTGGTACATATTATGTTAGTAAAACAGACAGGAAGTTTAAGGATAGGATTAGGGAGCACCTGCATCATATTAGATTTAAGTTCAACAGTAATGCTCTTGCAAAGTATGTACTGAGCACTGATGTGCATCATACTTTCAAGTTTATGGCTATTGAGGTGATCATTCCTAATCCACAAAGTGGGAATATTAGGAATTACACAGAAGGATGAGAGACCAGGTGAATTATTAGACTCAGGGTAGATCGGTGGCCCGGGTTAAATAACAAGGTCCCCCTAAGACCAATACTTAAGTCTAGAGTTTTAAAAGTGAAGTAAATGACTAATGAATGGTTTTACATATATATTATATTTTATATGATTGTTTTATTTTTTAATTATTATTATTTTCTATTTTTATCTCATTATTTTTGTCTTTCATATATTTTAGTTGATGTTATATTGTTGTGGCTTTTGGTAGTACCGCTTTAAATCCTGTGCTAATTACCTAGATGATTGCTATTCAAGAAGTATAAATTCAGCCTTGATTATTTCCATCTGTAAATGGTCTGAAGAAGCCCTCTGGCGTGTAAAAACATTCAATTGTATTCCAGTGCCACTTGTGGGATTTATTTTTCAGCCTTGGTCTGCCCTACTACTTATACTGTGCTTGTGGACACTGATGAGGTCCTTGCTTTGCGAGTGAGCTGAATCTATTTAAATGTCAGGCTTCTCCTGTGGTGCTTGCATGTCTTACATTAATCTCTAGAATGCAAAACCTGGTAGGATGTTTAAACACAGCAGTGTTTAACTTATATAAGTGTGACTGCCAATAAAGTCATAATTGTTTTACACAACTTTGCAGTGGCAATTTTTACAACCCCTGATTAGATGTAAAACTAATGTTACCAGATTCATCTCCTCAGCAATACAGTGCTGATGTCATCCCTTCATAGTTGCTGTATGTCTCTGTTTTTCTCATTTTTCTACTGTAGCACTAGTGGCTGATAATGTAGTGTATAGATGTTGTAAGTGGATAGGTAAGTGGTTTGATTCTGTCACTGCTTCAATACTGTGACAGTTATTACTGTCATATACTGTTACCCACATCACAACCACCTTTATGTATACTTCTAACAATGAGATTGAATTACAGTGGTACTCTGTGACATTAGCAAATCTTAGCATCTCCAAGGAAAATAACTTTTTCACCACACAATGATTACATAATACTAACATATCTGTAATATCTCACTCTTGGATTGCAAATTTTCCTGTGTTGCTTGGCTTTGATAGTGTGCTTTGAACTCCATGTAACTACAACTGTAGGATGTTTGAGTACAGCTGTGAATGTGTCTTTCACTCTCAAACTATGTATACTGTTCTGCGAAGACATATATGATGTGTAGTACAGTGTTATTGTGTTCGTCAAACACTTTTTAGCATAAATATCTAGCTAATAAATATTGCATGATAATTATAAGAATCAATCAGAGGAGGTTAGAAAGGATTGGGAAGAGAGATTGGATAAGTAATTCACAAAGAGACAATCAAATATGCTACAAAGTCCGGAACATTTAGGATCTTTGCCTGGAAGTGTTTACATAGGTATTTTTATACCTCAAGTAGACTTCAAAGAATTTTTCCTCAGGTGGATTGCAAATGTTGGAGGTGTGACAGGCAAGAAAGAGGTGGCTGAGAACATATTTTTGGGGATTGTAATGACCTAGCGGACTTTAGAGATTTCCTGCTGACCACTCTGCCAGGGATGCTGGGTGAGCAGATTGGACTGGGGAGATAATTTTTTGAGTTATGATACAGAAGTGGAATTGCCTGGACATAGCAAAGCCTTGCTGAGTGTAATTATGGTGGCTGCCAAAAAAGCAATTACTAGAAAATAGAAATCAAAGTCTAGACCAACTTTACTAGAAGTAGTGAATATAGTAACAGAGATAAAGCAACTGGAATTGGGAACTTTAGAAAAGGGAAGAAGCAAACTAGATAGGAAAAAATGGGAATTCTGGGAACAGTATATACAGAGCAGGAACAAGGTTTAAGAGGCAGGATTTGAATGAGCCATATAATGCTTAACTGACAATGACCGGATGGATTATAAGTGATGTACAATGTTTGCAACTACAGTCATTTCAATGATGTCTCTGATGTATATTGTTTGCAACTAAAGTGGTGTCATGTTTTTCATTTATATAAATGTAAGCTTGCCCATGTCATATGTGAAAATTTAATAAAGATGTTTGGTCATGTGGCACTTGTGATTCAGCCAGTGATATTTAACTTGTGCTTTTTGGAAGTTATTTGAAATCAAGCCATTATTGCTCAATCACCTTGTGTCAGTTTTATTGTGACTGTATATTTCACTAACACTGTTGTCAAGCACAATTGCTTTGTTCATGTATATATGTTTATCCTGCTTACTAAAGCTAGTACACTTTTCACACAACAATGCTTTTATTCACAGTAATGATGAGATTTGATTTCATTTTCCTTACATAACATAGGTAGGAAATGGTTTCTCTGGCATGAGGGAATGAGACAACATGCTGTCTGTTGATGTACTACAGCAATTACAGTCTCACGTATACCTTGCAGCAATAACATGATTTAATGCTTTCAAATAACAAGATATCTCACAATTGTAATGGTGTTTATACCAAGGTATATTCATCTTGTAAAATATCATGAATTGTCTGCTGTCAAATGTTCATGTGTTCAACATCCACATTCAGTGCCTGTTAGCATTGTAGTGCCCCATACTGTAATGCATGAATAGTGTCTACCACAGTTATAATGTGTCTATGTACAGAGTGAGAGTCATCCACTATCCCTTTCATCTCAGAATTTGTTTACCCTGCATGCCATCTGATGTAATAAGTTATCATAGGTGGTCATAATAACTTTAAGACTTCCACTGTGGTGCTTGTGGTTAATCCACATATCATTAGTCAGTAGAGTCACTTGGCTTGCTGTTCAATTCCTGACAAGGGCAACATTATATGACTGCACTGAAGTTACATTAACGCTATTATATCACGTTATTCATATCCATTTTTATGTTGGACAATGATACATTATCACAGGTTGTGATTGCATGGCAGTGAAAAGTTTATTCGAGGCATGTTGTGTTGTTGGTGCTACTGTGGCATGTGCATTGAGTATTGTCTTTATAGCATAACTACACAGATAGACTGTGATTCGGTTCTTAGGCAGTGTGTGTGTCTTACATGATGTAAACAGCTTCCTTATCAAAGAAGCAGTCATACTGTAATACTCAGTGCTTTATGGACAGTAATAAGTGTAGCTCCTTTCCAACAATCTGAATAAATTTGAGGCTGCATATTATATTAATGTCTCTGTGTTAACACACACACATTCAATTGAGTTCTATGTAACAGCTTCCATTGCTGTCTGATATGGCACATGCAGTCAATACAGAGGTCTAGAGAGAGCCTTGTATAACAGTAAGCAGTTTGAAACTTTTTCCATCTGTCTGCCAGACAAATGTGGCTTACACACACACACACACACACACACACACACACACACACACACACTGGCACATTCAAAGGTTACTTTTTTCAGGCATTTTCCTACCAGGTAGGTCATCAATGCACTGTATATGTTAGGAAAGTGCTGTAAGAACTTTAAGGGTGTTCTTCCTTACATGACCGATATACATATTTCCATGATGACCACGATGACTCTGACATCTGTTCTGGCATTTGTCAGAAATTACATGATGCAAATATTTCTTATGTCATTCACTTCTCATATGCATTACCTATTCACAAGATAATTATGTTCTATATTGCATGACTTTCTCCAGACATTTCTTTAATACTGCAGTTTTCATCACACTATACAGCTTAATGGCAGATGAATGATTCCATAAACAGTTCTTACTGTATGGCATGCTGACAGACTATCAGAAACTGTGGCTGGTCCTTTGATACAACACTTTGTATTATGTTGTTGCTGTTGAGTTGCTGTTATGTTACCAGTCTCTGTAATTGCATGTGAGCATGCCCAGTACTACTATGTCAGACATGTTTGCAAATTAGCTATGGCAAAACTGGACACCTGACTTGTCATCCACTCTGTCTTGTCATTTGTCAGTTATGTATGTTGTTTGTTATGAGATTGGCATATAGCATTTACATAACCATACAACACTTGCTTGTCTATTACATGCTTGTATGTGATGCACACCTTTCGTACTAGTACCACTGTCATTTATTTGCAAAAAATGTCCATTTCTAATTTACTTGACATTACAGTTGTAAGATCCTTTTGCTCGTGTGTATATATGGTGAGAAGGGTAATACAGGGGGTGCTGTCAGCTTGCATACATACATTCCCTGTATACACATCTTATATGCAATAGCTTCATTCTCTGCATTCATCCCTTAAAGTATTGTCTGCCCTTGCAAACTGTTATCTCAAGTCAGCATTTAATTAACAGGTATGTCACATTTTCCCTCCCCTTTGTTACACTGCAGCTTTATGTCCATACCATATCCTTTATTATCCTGTCCATTTTTATTTAGTGCATAAATGCAGGATTGTCATTGATATTAATTATCATCACATTGATATTGCAGGATTTATGTCAGTAATACTTCTTATACACTTTTGTCATGTTTCCCTGTAGGATATTGCTATGCTTTAAAAATTTTCCCTCTTCATCATTAATGATTCATTATAACATAATTGAGTATACCAATTCCCCCATTTCACTTCCCCTCATTCTGTATTGTTTTCCTGTACTTGCCTTTAATATGTTCAGGCTACAACACATGTTTGTATCTGAGCATTGTCTATATGGCAACCATTTTGTTTACATTGTGTGCTTGTGCTTGCAAGCTACATTCCATGGTTGTGAACACTATTTCTGGCTATGAAAAGGTGTTTGCAAACATGTAGGCATGATGAGCAGCGTGCATATTCGATTAGCCCAGCGGCTCATCACACTAACATGCTTACATCATGTAGGCATAACATACCACCTACACAGTTGTTAATTAATCCCAGAGAATATTTCTGTTTGTAAATATATTTAAGATGGATGCAGTTGAATGTATTGATTAATACAGGCTGATTTATGTTATATACTTACTTCATAAGGCATAACTGTCCTAAACTCATAGTTGGACTATGTGATGAGTCATGATAATTATAAAAAAAATATTGTGCCCATCATACATATCCAGGTGAATTTTACATTAAATATAATCATCATCATGTCTAGGAAACTGGACACACATTAGTTTGAGATTACATGTGAAACATTAATGCTATATGCTAAATAGAAAAGTTTCATTATATAAGGATTACTGATACATTGATTGCAAATAAATGAGTTTAACATTATCAATTGTCTTTAGTGTTACAGTCCTAATCAAAAAGTTGTGAGTTATGGGTTCCCTACACCAGTTGTAAAAAGTATCTTTTTTGAGTTCCCTACACCAGTTGTAAAAAGTATCTTTTAGCTGGATTTGAACCTTTAATTGTTGTGATCTTTATCAAAAGGCACTGGCCTTACACCTTATGCCACAGAGAGAGCTCTACAACAGCTTGAGTTTCTGCTGTCAGTACTATCCAGTGTGCTGAGGAAAGTGCACTGTTGCTAGGTGTGTTTGCACAGTCTAAGGCAGATTAAATTAAGTTTTCACTTGTTTTCCTTAGGTAGTGAACTGTGTTTTCACACTGCCAAGTAGAGACCAAATGAACTTTAAAAAGAAGAAATACAAAAAATGACATATTGCGAATAATTACAATGGGGTCTCTACACAAGACTCATATAATGGTTCATAGGCCTTATTTCTCTCATTTCATTTCAGTTACACCTTGTATCACAGAATTTGGCATCTGTCACCTGCATTTAATAAAGATGCTACAATCAATTTTGCTGGGGTGGGTGGTGAGCAACAACACCAGGCATATTTGATCTACATAAAGCAGCCTAAACTAAATTTTTCACTTTTTTCTTAGGTAGTGAACTGTACTTGCACACTGCCAAGTGGAGAGCAAATGAACCTTAAGAAGTATTTGCAATGTGATCTCTACACAGGATCTGAACAATAATTCATGGCCTTATTTCTTTCAGTTCATTTCAGTTACAACTTGTATCTCAGTATTTGACATCTGCCAGGTGCAATTAATGAAATAACTGTTATCCTTGTTGCAGGGGGATATGCAGTGATGTCAGGCATATGTGTTCTTCATCAGGCAGCCAAAAATAAAATTTTCACTTTTTTCTGGGTCTGTATAAGAAAAGTGAAGTGACTTAAGAGCGAATGCTCTTTCATTGACACGTAAAGCCCGAAATCTGAAAACAGTGAAGCTACGGAACAGTGATTTTTTTTCCCCAGGGAAAAAAATCGCTGGGCCATTCTTGGAACTTTGCTGTTTTCTCCACTGTGGGGTGATCTCGGAATTGGTATATTTAAGTAGGGGGTGTGTGGCGGGCAAAGCCCCCCAATTTATTTTTCTTTATAATTTTTTTTTTTTTTTTTTTTTTGGAAAAGCGATTTTTTTTCAGACTGCAGGGTAAAGTTCAACAATTCCAGCCTTCATTACAATATTGATGGCAGTCCAAACAAAGTTTGTCAGTTTTCACCTTGGGCAGTGAAATGCATGTAATCATGGAGATCCTTCCACCATCTTTACATTCCCTACACTTAATGCAGCATCTGGTATTCAGGAATGCTAATGATTTAACACCCCATTTGCATACTCACAGTGCACACAGGGCTGACTATGGACTATATGAAGGTAATTGCATAGTGAATGCCATTGTATTATATTTGGAAGATTGTTTTGAAATGCATAGTTCAATACTGCTAGAGAAACAAGATGTTGGGAGATTTGTCTATGTTCTACAGTGCTGTATTGCCAAGGTATGTTGCTATTTCTTAAATAGTGCTTTTCATTTAACATTGAAAGGTAAATTGCAGTGACCACTGAAAAGCAGTTATTTTTTTTTTTCTTTTATCCTTTTATATTACCATAGCCATGTCTGCATTTCTGAAATTATGCTACTGAATATTATATGACAAATTATTTAGTTTGTATGTCATGTTTGCACACTTATTGCAGATGATTATATTGTAACCATGTAGAGAGGTCTGGAGTTTTTATATATGTTAGCAGAAAAAGAAAACTGTGTTCTGTTTGTGGATTTCTACCTGACTCAACTCCACAGAGGTGGATATGGCAGTTACAACACTTTGGTGTTACTTTTCTAATGTTACATTTATAATTGTTATTGTCGCCTCACAGTAAGACGCTGTCCGGTTTGATTCTCAGCTAGAGCGTCTTCTGCATGGAGACGTATGTGAATGGGCATACCTTCGTTGAAGGTTGTGCATCAGGGCTGGTAACTCGGCATGTAAAAATCAACTACCAATCATTAGCGGACCGGAGTTCCGCTGTGGTGACCCCTAACTGGGAAAAGCCGAAAGACACAACACAACATTGTTAATGCTGCAATGTATTATACAGTTAAATCTGTGTTATCGCCATTACAAAAGTATTATAAGATCTGTGTTGCTGTTTAATTTTGAAATCTACTTTTTTGGTGGGGTGGGGGAAAGAACTTGGGTATAGTCATAGTGAACAATTAAGATGTTTAAATTGTTTGTGTGTATGTTGCAAGTTTCCGGTCACTCAGAATTAAGCTCACAGCTACCCTGCTTGTGTATCATACATTTAATTTTTGTGTCTAATTTCTGTTTCATCTCATATGGGGATATAGCACCCAAGAAAAAATCTGTAGCCTGTAAGCCACCATATAGTGATGCAGAAAATGAGGACTTTATCCAGGCCTTATGTCTCCATGGGGCTTCTCTGTTAGGGAGAGGTAGAGGTGACAAATCTGCCCAAGACAGGATACAGCAGCAGGTGGATGATAAAATTAATGCTGTCAGAGGGCATGGGAGAACTTACTTCTAGATATGACACAGGCTAAGTAACATGATAACCTCTGCTCACCATAGGGCCACTGCAACTACCCGGGAACAGATGGCTACAGGGGATGGTCCCACTACCAAGCCACCACTAACTGAAACAGAAGTGTTTTTGTCCACTGTCTGAGCATCTGAGATACAGATACCTCAACAGAGGATTCCAACAAATCCTTGATGTTGGTTCAGATGTGAAAAAAGCAACTGTCAATGTTATACACACACACACACACACACACACACACATATGTGTAAATATATATATATATATATATATATATATATATATATATATATATATATATATATATGTATGTATTATATAGCCAGTGATAACTGTGAGTCAGACTATTTTCATACAGAAATAGTGGAGTTTGTTTTGGGTCTGGGGTGAATCCAACTGTTCACTAATTTTTTTATGAGAATATTTTTAATCTGCACTTCTATGGAATTCCTACTCCCTAATATCTGAGTATCGATAGCCTCTGATGATAGTGGTGATGAAGAGACACAGTTTGGGGGTGCAGAGAGTTAGTCTGACACTGAGGTTGCGACTCTCATATGCCCTGTCCATATCTCAGATGCAGACAGTATGTCTACAAATACCCAGGACACAGAGACCACTTATATAGGACAGGTTGAGGGTGAGACAGTTGATCAGGCGAGTATGGTTACTCTGGTTGCAGAAATGGTTGCTTCTCCCGGTACCCATTGTGAGGGCATGGAGTCACAAAGGATAGTGGGTAGGGGTGCTCTGAGGAGGCCTGCTGTCATCTCTCCTCCTGAACCTAGTGTCTCATTAGCTGCCACCAGACATATGTGTAAGGCAGCAGTGGAGACACAGGCACATTCCATCTGGACCTCAGAAAAGGTAATGTGACTACTGAACATCATGCATTTTGATATGAGTGACTCCCTGAGCCATGTGGGCAACTCCTTAGAATAAGATGAACAGCACATTGGATTGGGCAAGTTTCTGTGATGGAGCATCTGCTGGGGGATGGTGGGCATCCACATGGCCGGATAGCCACTACATCATCTGGTGTTAGCAGATATGATCATGCAAGATCCCACTCCCACAGTGACACTAAATCCCTGCTCCATTAATGATTTCAATGTCCACTCCAAGATGTGGTAGTTCATAGGATCGTGGTTCTGGACATAGACATGAAGAGAGCTCATCCAGCAGACATCACTTATGTCCAGGTAGCACCCCGACTTCTAGCCAGGGCAATGGAAGTAGCAGTGCAACACATGGCAGAGGTTTTTCTCTTGGTCAAAGGCAATAACTTTGAACTGACTAATCTACCATGCATAACTCACACCGGTCCAATATGCCAAGTCATAGTGCTAACACAGTGCTTGATTGTGTTCATGCAGATATACAAACACTGAAAAAAACTCACTTGCCCATGCCACCTCACACACATGCAATCTATTAAAACAAGTACTGTTGAGAGCTATACATCTGTTGTTACTGGCCTAGAACAATATATACTCTAGAATATGCATGTTTTTCTTACTCGCACACATTCACTTTTTTGGTCTCAGCCTTGCCCTCCTACTCCCCTGACCTTGTGCAAATGACGATGACTATGCCCTGCCCTTCACACATGTCTGTGTGACTTAGGGTTGTATATATGTCTGATGCACACAGTGGATAGCTAATGCTTGCTTATTCACAAGTTTGGATTTATCAATATGCATAGCAGAAGAAAAGTTTGAATTCTTGCTCATACTCATTTGTGAACAATTGCTTATATATTTGTTGAACCTCGTTGTATTTCACTTAATATTGTCATAACAGCAATGGAAGCATTAGGTACTGCAGTCTTGCCTCTTGGTACAATTGGGCAATTGAATGTATAATTGACCTGATCGATGTTTTATTGATGATGGTCAATTGAATGCTTGACGCACATTATTACTTGTGATACGCACATGAATATAGCAAAAATGTGACAGAGGAGATATTACTTAATGTAAGACATCAGAGTGCTGTTGCCAAGGATTGCTTAATAATAGTTTATTGTAATGAGTAACATATAATATAATAGCAACGGATATAAATGTCACAGCAGCATATTCAAATGGTATGTAGCAGAATAATATATCAAATAACTGAAAGCATGAAAGTAGTCTAATAATGATATCTGAACAAGTCTTGTACCAGACTTCAACTAACTTCTCTGTCCTAAGCATACATATTATATTATTTCAATTCAGTAACTTTCCTCTGATAACTGTATTCACCCCCTCAACCTTAATTCCCAGGCCTTGTCTTGCAGTTACCTGACAGTGCCTAACTGTCTATTCTTTATCTAGCATTCCATTGCAAGTACACATATCTTTCCCTTGAAAAAAGAACATTCTGAAAACTATTTCTGCACATCTCATGCTTAGTCAGAAAGGATATCTTTTCCCTTCTACTGAGCTATCTTTCCCTGAAACTGCATGCATAAACAAAGACACAAGTCTGACATTATATTTTTCAGGCTTATAAAACTACATTTATTCTACCTTATCCCTATCAACTACTTTTAAGTAAAAAAACTCAGTCTAACACTGACATAGCTGTAAACCATAGAGGAATGTTCTGCTTAGAGGCATATTACATATTCCCATATGAGTTCTATAACCTATTTATTTCTTGTTATCAGTTCTACACTTAACTTGTCATTAGTGCAGATGCAGATTGTGCCCTTGGGGGCTGTCCCTGTCTGCTGACAGTGGAAAAGAGCCATTACATGGTTAAGTAAAGGTTGTGCTGTTTAAAAGGCATCTGTTTTCCTGTTTGTATGTAAGTGGGATCTTAAGGCATTGAGCTAGGTAGCGAGTGTGGGTGCTATCCTTAGCTTTTTGCCAGATCCAGGACATACTGTGCACATCTCCATCTGCCAGCACCATCTTCTGGTGGTGGTTCTCCATCAAAGCTCTCATCTGCACCTGCTGCTGCTGACCCTGCCTGTGGTCCTTGAAAGTGTGGTCCTCTCCCTAGCTGTCCTTGTTAAAGCTATTTCCTGAGTATTCTATTGTGTAACATGACACAGAATTTAAGTATTTCAACAGAGGTGCCTGGGTCATACTGCAGTGCACCTCCTGAAGTGTCTAGACAATGACGCTTTGATTTCTGCACTCTAAACACAAGTTCTGTGATATTTCTATGTTGACCATGGGCCTCTTTGTATCCTTACTCAGTGGGGTTGTGTGGGTTTCTCATGGGTGTCGCAAGCCAGGGCTCCAGAGTGCATAACCTGCATCCCCACTAGACACCCTTAAGGAATGTCACCCCCTAGCAAACCTGGTGTACAGCTCACAAGTGTGTCATATTTGTTAGTTGTGGAAACCACCTGGATTACCTGCACAGGCATTGTAGATGATTCATTGGGCATTATACACAACCTGAGAGTTTATACAGTCAAAACCTTTTTTGTTGATGTATCTCCTTCCCTGTTCCCTGGTGAGGCTTTTATTTCTATGTTTGTGAAATCTATGGCCCCCAACACTTAATGGAATTGTGCTACTGCATAGAAGTCCTGCATTGCTATTGCTCTCTCCTGTAGAGTGCATGGGAAACAGATGTTATCCCTTGCATGCTGTAGCACTGCATTTAAAAACTGATATAATATTCTAGAGGATGATGCCTGGGACACCCCTAATATATCTTCTATGGGTCTCTAAAAAGTACCATTTGATGGTATATGCAATGTTAAACATACTTTTGTTTCCACTGGGATGTGTTCTCCACAATTTCCCTGGGACCTGAGGTGGGGGCTACAGAAGGTGTACATTTCCTCCACTATTTCCCTGTCCACCCTGTATCTCTCATGCAGTCCATTATATGTCAAACAGGGTCTAAACACTCTTCTTTTTCTTGACTGAGGTCTGCCAGCAACAGCCCAATTTAAAGCCTGTTGCACATACAGCATAATAATTGCAGCAGCCACGCAACATGTTTTTTTTTCTAAGTGTAACTGTGCCTGTATTCCAAAGAGTTTTATTGCACATGGCAAAAGCCTACACTGAGTGTACACAATTGCTTTATAGCTTCCTGAACTGCTCCACCATGTTGGATTGGTTAATTATCATGTAATGTGGCGCTTTATGCCTTCATTAGCATATTCTACCATTTTTCTGCATTTGATGGCTCTACATGTTGTGTACAGCCACTGAATGAATACCGAATAGCACACTACCGTGTTGCTGGCACTGCCACCAAAACAATTCCTACACTTCGTCTAGTTGTTAATGAATCTGGCCCATTAAGTGATTAAAGGAGATGAAGCTAGTGGCTGCTCTGTTTTTTAAAAGCACAGTGAAGTCACAGCCTCTTGTTTGGCTTTCAAGTTATCTTATAATTCCACAGCCTACATAATGCAAATGTCTTTAGAGTCAGCTCACAACAAGCATTCATGTTTTCTATTTTTTTCTCACAGGACAAATATATGAAACATACACTCACATATTTATTTTATTTTATAAAATAAGAATAAAAAACACTGTTTGTGCAGAAAGTAATGTATTCTAACTTTTCAAAAAAAGAGGAAAACATTACAGAAAACTTGAGACATTGCACTCAGAAATTCAATGTGCAGCTGTTCTAGTACCTTTGCAACTAGAAGCACAACCTAACTGCAGTTATAAATGAATATCCAGATTAGCTGTCAAAAATGCTTTACAAGAAAATGACACACTGCTTCAGAGCTGTAATGTTGTATTGATAGCCTCTACCAGTAGATCTGCATGGACATTAGGATATGCCAGGCTGCCAATCTGTGTTATATGCATTTCCCATTAGCTGCTTATGGTAACAGAATGAGCGCTACAGCCATAATTTCTTTCTATTATGCTGTTATTATATCACATGTAAAAAATAATTTTTGTTTTAACTATCCAAGGCAACATTTCTGTTTTCCATATAGGGCAAGGTCTGTTCTCTATATACAGATAAAGACAGTGTGCTGTTATATAAGTCAGAAATGAGATGAACTGAAATCCTTGGGGGTACAATGACATTCCTGAAAGTGCTTTGTTTCCAAGTACCTTAATAAGATGCCCTGATTATTTCTATTGTCCACTGTCCTCAGGAAAACTAATGTACAACATCTCATAAACAGAAAATCTAGTGTTTCAGATTACTTTTGTTGTCACAGTCTGGTACTATACTTGATTTCCACTTGCATGCTATACCACCTCTACTCATGAAGTCAGATGAAACTGAACTCTTACTTTATTTAACACGTCCAGCAGACTAAGAATTGTTACATTAACTGCTCCACAGTACTGCTTTAGTCTGCCTTTACTTAGTATTCCCAGAATGCAGTGGATTTAACCATATTTGCATGAACATAAACAGACCACTGCATTGCAATACAATGTGAAACAATGTTTACTATCACTCAGCAATGCTGCACTATGCCACATTTTGCACAAATGCCAAGAACATAAAGTAAACAATTTTCAATTCGCTGTTTCTGGACACGTGTTGTGTGAGAATCTATTTTCTGGCCAGATCAAACATGTGAAAAGGGTTGATAGGAACAGTTGCAAAAATGGGAATGGCAAACAGAGAATACCACACAGGGGAAAGAATACAGGAATTTGCAGGAGGGTCGTTGGAGAGCACTATAGCTATTCACTTCTTCACAACTTAAATGTACAATTGCACACACAGTTTCATGACTTTGCAGAGTTACCACACCATTGATAGGTGAAAATAATACAGTAATGCTATATGGTCAATTGGAACAAATCAGTTGTGTCAAGATGACACATAGGTGAAGTGGAGAGCTTTTTATGGGACATACTTTTTTTGTGGGATAGGAGTCCATTTCTTTTTTTTTTTGGGGGGGGGGGCAGAATGTTGAGAAAGGTACTTAGGAATGAGAGGGTCAGATAGGTAGGGTAGGTCAGGAAGGATCTATATTGAATCACCGTATGATTAGAAAAGCGAATGCTGATTCATCGACCCCATGTAAGAGAAAGCTTACAATCTCAAACACTCAGAACAGTGATTTTTTTTCCCCAGGAAAAAAAAATCGCTGTTCCGAGAAACACACACACAACACACGCACACCACAAACTATTTCTAATGTGGGGGGCTGTGCCTCCCACACCCCCCTACTTAAATATACCCAACTCCGAGACCGCACTACAGTAACGAAGAAGGCAAAATACTGAAGGCGGCCAAGCGATTTCTTTCCCAGGGAAATAATTTGCTTATATGCCACTTTGGTATTTTGCCGTTTCACGCTATAAAGTTCGATTAAGACGCATTTGAAAGAATGCGTCTTTGATTAGCTAATAGGGAACCGGTTAGGAAGCATGCACAGACATACAGGACATACAAGACATACTACACAGACAGGGATGGTGATGGAGGCAAAAGGTTGGGGGACACCATGATTTGAGATAGGTAGGAGACATCACAGGTGCACCCACATCCAGCTTGAGAACAGTGAGAGTCTAGTCCTAACCCTTTGAACTGTCATCACTGTCTCCTGCAACAGCTCCCTGGATCAGTGCCAGATGTGGCATCATCTTTGCAATGTGATGCAGGACCTTTTCAACCAATAGACTCCAAGGAAAATGTGTGACTGTGCAGCTAAAACAACTGAAAACCAAAAATAAGCCACATAGCACACAGCCATAATAGGGCCAACCAAACTGCTAACAGGCACCAAAATAAATCCAAATCGCCAAAATGAAATATTATAGGCATAGTAAATAATATAAACTTTATTAAAATGACAAACAGTTAAGCGCTTTCTTCCATCTATATTACGGACTTCTTCAGAAGCATTAAAAACATTCAATATAACATTTAAATAACAAATGTAATAAACCACATGAGTGAAGTGTTCATGCTTAAAGGAACATGCACATTATCAAATAGCGAAGAATTATAAATGGAAAGCATTTTACTTAAAAACAAAAACTGTAATAGTGGCAGTGATGTTTCAAATAGACAACCTATGAAACTGATCAAGCATTGAATAAATCATTCATTATCATCATTATTATCATCATGAATAAATTGAATAAATAAATTGCTCGAACTAACTGACCCTCCACAACACTCTTTTTAACTGATAAAGAGTGGCAACTCAACCAAGACAATGCATGTACCAAGACCACTCTCCATTTTATCCCCCACCAGTCCTGCCAGCTCCAGCTGGGTGACAAAATCACCACCTCCACTGCTAATGCTCCCAGAGGGTACCACTGTACCAGCAGCTGAGGCAGAACTACCTGATTCACTTGTAACAAGTAGGGCAGAGGTTGTGAAGACAACATTGACAGGCTGTGCTGTTAATGAATTATAGTTATCACCAAGTTATGCAAACAGCAAATTGTTAGTAAATTATAACCCCCCAAAACAAAATAAAAAATAAAGAGAGTGAGAGATAAAGGATGGGGAGACAAACAAAAGAGATCATTAGATACATGGCATGCTACAGTACTGTATATTGTAAATAAACTTGGTTTGGCAATACATAAACAATTATAATAATTTACTGTTGAGTACTTTTGCCATATCCTTATATGATGAAGAGGTATTTATGTGTTATAAAATAAACAGATCTCACTGCTATGATATAAGAAACATCAGCATTTATTTACCTATGATGGCTAGAAAATATGCATTCTCATTTAATAATTGCAATAACCATAATCTAATTATTCCTGATATATTAATCTTAATATTTTATAAATAGTTATTCAGCAATAACAAATAATTGCTGCTTCTGGTTACTGAGCCCACATACAGTCAAGCTGGTGTTCTCATAGCTTAATGTAAGCAGCAAGAGTTATTGAAGAAGGCATGCATACTTGAGATGAAGGTTGAGGTATGCCTGGTCGAGGTGCTAGTACTTGAGGGAATTAATATAATATTATGGTTTGCATTTGTACCTCAATCATACTTACCCTGTACCTTTTTGAGGCAAGTTAATCTCCTCTAGTGCATCTCACAGTTTGCAGCTATCTCCTATGCAGCTGCACTTTATAAAAAGAAAATAAAAATATATGAAAGCATAATGAGTACCTGATAATGAGTGGCTGGCTAGATCATTAATGCCATATAATAGACATATTACAGGCTGGTATACTTACACAACTGGAAGGTGTTCACAGTCCAAAATTCAGCCTTCCGTTGGCTTAGGAGGTCCTGCGTGTACTTCATAAGGTCACTATAGTGGTGATGACATTGTTCCCCATTGCATGGAATGCATGTTGCATTGGATGCAATTTATTTTATTTATTTATTTATTTTTTATTTTTTTTTTATTTATTTTTTTTTTTTGGAATTTTTATTCCAAGCATCAGCCTTATACTGAGATTCAGTATAATCCCCCTGATGCAACCTTCAGCTGTAGTACTTCACAAGGAGTGCCACAGATATCTTGGACTCCTCAACACCCCACCTTTGTGCTCTAAATTTAGCACTATTCTCTCCCTCACCAGCCATGTCTGCAAACGTCAAGCTAATAAAATATGTCTGAATTAGTGCTCACTTCATCCTGCAGGTAACTTGTGTGCAAAGATGCACAGCCTTGCCAAATGCATTTGGAAAATAGAAAGCAGATGGATTTCTAGGCAGACACATTGGCGCTACTTACATCACATAACAGTAAGGGTGTGAAATATGGCATTGAGTCTTTTGATGTGTGATGCTCAACCCATTAACTCAAGTTTCAATGTTCAACAATGGAATATGTTATGGCTTGGTTTTAAGACTTGCTGTTTGGAAGGAGAAAGATAATGAACTATGACATATTGTCATGTTGGGGCTTACGCAAGGTTAAAATATTACTTGTAAATCAAACCCATGGGATAAAGGAGGCAAAAATGAGAATTTAGTTTATTAAGTGACATTGCCACAGGAGAACTACATCACCAGCTTGGAAATTAGACATACAGTAATTTCAGAATGGGTAGAGATACACTTCAGAGAGGCCACCTATATGCATGTGGTTGTAATTCTTTCCTGGAATGTATTCCTATGCAAAAGTCATTGGACAGGATTCATTAACAGCTGCACAAAGTGTTGTGATAGCGTGTTATTTGGCATACACAGTGAAATAGCAGAATATGCTAATGAAATCATAAAGTGGTGCTATTCAAGAAACTATAAAGTGATCATGTACACTCAGAGTAGGTTTTTACCATGCACATGAAAACTCTTTGGAATACAGACACGATTACACTTAGAAAAAAAAAAAACATGTTGGGATTGCTACTGCTGTTATTATGTGGTATGTGCAATGGTTTCAATCAGGGATCTCCTCTTGCTCCTGCCAGACCTCATGCAAGAAGACGAAGGGTGCATGAAACATAAATTGTTGAAAGATGCAGAGAGGACAGGGAAACACTGGAGGAAATATGCAGCCTCTGTCTCCCCTACCTCAAGCCACACGGAAATCATTTAGAACCCATCCCATTGGAAACAAAAGTATGTGCATCATTACTTATTCTAGCTAATGGTACTCCCCAGAGACCCACACAGGATATACTAAAGGTGAGACAGGAAGCGGCAGTTTCTAAATGCAATGCTACTACATGCAATGGAGCATATCTGTTTCCCACAAACCCCACATGAGAGAACAAGAACCATACAGGAATTCTATGCAGTAGCACACAACCCAGAAGTGTTGGGGGGGCTGTAGATTTCACACACATAGAAATAAAAGCCCCAGCTGGTGAACAGGGAAGGAGGTACATCAACAGAAAATGTTTCCACTCTATAAACTGCCAGTTTGTCTACAATGCCCATGCGATCATCTACAATGTCTGTGCAGATAACCCAAGCAGTTTCCAAGACTCATATATATGGCACACTTGTGAACTGTAAACCAGGTTTGGAGCAACATTCCTCGAGGACATCTAGTAGGAGATGCAAGCTATGCACTGAAGCCCTGACTCATGACATCCATGAGAAACCCACACAACCCCGGTGAGCAAGGATACAATGAGGCCCTCACTCAAAGTAGGAATATCACAGAACATGTGTTTAGTTTGCTTAAATCAAGGTTTTGGTGTCTAGACACATCAGGAGGTGCACTGCAGTATGACCCAGGCATATCTGCTGAAATACTTATAGTCTGTGCCATGTTACACAATATAATTCCCAGGAAACAGCTTCAACAAGGACAGCAAGGGGCAAGACCACTGTTTCAAGGACCATAGGCAAGGCCAACAGCAGAAGGTACAGTTGAGGAGTTTGAGGGGGATCTACCAGCTGCAGATGGTGTTGCTGATGGAAGAGTGCACAGTATGCCCTGGCTCTGGCTAAGACGCAAAGGATAGCAGAAACAATCACTACCTATGTGAAGGCCTAAGATCCCACAAACATACAAATATCAAAACTGTTGCCTATCAGACTCCAAAACATTTACTTAACCACATAATGGCTGTGCTCTGATAGCATGAGTCAGGGACAACCCCCAAGGACACAATTTGTAAATGCAATAATGACAAGGTAAGCATCAAACCTGTATAGAACTCATTACTTTTATATCGAAATATATATATATGCCTCTAAGCAGAGCATTTCTTTGATGTGTAGAGTTATGTCAGTAATCTCTCCACTGTAAGATGTTTGTAATATGTAGTTGCATATTAGAAAAAATAGTGTGTATCAAGCATTTCAGCTGGTCATTTTCTATAAAAAATGGAACCTGTTAATTATACCCTGATTTGTACAGCTATACCAAGAAGCAAGACTGAAATATCTAATGCTTTCACTGCTGTAATGACAATACTAACTGAAATATGATATGGTTCAACAATTACAGAAGCAATCATTCAAAAATGAGTAGGAACAAGAAATCAATAACTTTTTCTCTGCAATATATACTTCTTCTTCTTCTTCTTTATGATTTTCCCGGTTAGGGGTTGCCTCTCTGTCATCTGTCCACTCATGATTGGCAGTGGAGTTTTACAGTGTCGAGTTGCCAGTCTGGCATCCAACCTTCCACAGAAGGCACACACACACTCACACCTAGGGCCAATTTAGAGTGTCCAATCCACCTACAGCATGTCTTTGGGATGTGGGAGGAAACCGGAGCACCCGGAGGAAATCCACGCGACCACAGGGAGAACATGCAGACTCCGCACAGAAAGCACCCCAGCCAAGAATCGAACCGGAGAACCTATATTGATAAATACAATCTTGTGAATAAGCAATCATTAGTTATCTACTGTTTACATCAGACATGTATGCAACCCTAAGTCACCAAGACGTGCACAGTCATCTTAATTTGTACATTGGGGGTATAGGAGGGCAACGCTGACACCAAAGAGAGATTGTGTGCGATTAAGATACACATGTATCACTCAGAGTCTACAATGTTCAGGGCCATAGCTCTCAACAGTACTGTTTAGACAGCTTGCATGTGTGTGAGGAGGTCTGGGCAAGTGAATTATTTTTTTTCAATATGTGTGTGTGTCTACAAGAACACAATCAAGCACTGTGCCAGCAGTACATCCTGGCATCTTGGACAGGTGTAAGCCATGCATTGTAGGCTATTCAATTCAGTGTCATCACCCCTGACCATGAGAACCACCACCACCATAAGCTGAACTTCTATCCCATGGCCCTGGCCTAGAAGTCAGGGTACTACGTAAATGTGAGCGATGACTGCTGGATGAGCTCTCCTCACATGGCCTAACATGTATGGATGTGGACACTACAATCACTGATGGAGCAGTGGATGTAGTGTCACTACAGGAGTGAGATCTTGTGCAGCCATGTCTGCCAACACCAGAAAATGTAGCAGCTATCCAGCCATTTGGATACCTACCACCTCACAACTAATGTACCATCACAGAAACTACATGATCCAGTGTGTCATTCATCCTGTCTAAGGAGTTGCTCACAGAATTCAGATAGTCACTCATGTCAAAATGTATGACATTTAGTAGTTGCACTCTCTCTTCTGAGGCTTGTGTGAAACATGCCTGTATCTCCACTATGGCCCTATACATACATCTGGAGGCACCTAATGACACACCAGCTTCAGGAGGAGAGTGAGCAGCAGGCCTCTTCCAAGCACCCCTACCAACCCTCCTGTGTGGCAAGGCACACCCTCATGATAATTATCAGGAGAAGTGACTGTTTGAAACCAGAGTAACCACACTAGCCTGTTCAACTGTCTCAAACTCAACCTGTCCTATATCAGTGGTCTCTCTGTTATACTGATTGTATCAAAATATGGGCAGGGGATGCTGCAGTCAGAGCCTCAGTGTCAGACTGACCCTCTGCACTACAGACTGTGCCTCTTCATCACCACCATCATCATCATCTGAAGCTACAGAAACGCCATCAGATGGCAGGGATTCCATAGTACCACTCTCATGATCACCTATGATAATAATCAATAAACAAAACAAACAGAAAAATAGAGAATGCAATTGATAATATATTTTCTGTATAATAAAGATACATTAAACTTCTTAACAGATGCTAAAGCTACAAAAACCTTACTGTCATATAGACCTGAAGCTACCTTATACACAGTATTAACAATAAAAAATAGTGTGCTTGCCATGTGCAGGTGGGCTGTCAGCCTGTAATTCAGAAGTGCCTGTCTGCAAGGAATGAAAGAAAAGAAGTGTGCTAAGTATCACAATGCAAATGAAACAAGAAAAAGAGAACAGTCCCCTTCAGAAGTGCAGATTAAAAATTTTCACATCAAAAATAGTTACTGAGCAGTTGCATTTCCACCCTAAAATCAAATCAGACTCCTCTATTTCTGTATGACTGTAGTCTGACTCACATTTAATGCTGGCTCTTTTTCTGTCTCCTATATATGTATATATGTGTGTGTGTGTGTGTGTGTGTGTGTGTGTGTGTGTGTGTGTGTGTGTGTGTGTATGTGTGTGTGTATGTATATATATATATATATATATATATATATATATATATATATATATATATATATATATATATATATATATATATATATATATATATATATATATATATATATATATATATATATATATATATATATATATATTTGACATCTTGGATATATGCGCATAAAGATATAACAGTGACATTTGCATTTTGCATAACTGGAAGGTCTGCTTGTGACACTCTGGGTCTGTTGTCTAGATCTGAAACAACATCAAGGATATGGTGGAACCCTCTGCTGACCTATCTGGATCTATGACAGTGGACAGGAACTCCTCAGTTTCAGTTAGTGGTGATGCAGTAGCATCCCCCCCTCCCCACAGCCATCTGTTCTGTACAATAGCTGCAGAAGAACAAGTGCAGCAGTTGCACAGTAACAGGTGGCTCTGTAATTGCTGCAGCCCTGTGGTAGGCAGAGGTTATCATGTCACTTGTGTGGTGTCATATCTCGGAGTAAGTTCTTCCAAGCATTCAGACAGCATTGAGAACATTGTCCAACTCCTGCTATATCCTGTCTCTGGCATATTGGTCACCTCTAGCCCTGCCTAACAGAAAAACTTCATGGCAATGTAAGGCCTGGATAATGACCTCATTTTCTGCATCACTATATGGTTGCTTACTGGGTACAGATTTCTTCTTTGATGCCATATCCATGTATGAGATGAAACCGAAAACAGACAAAAAATAACTATATAATACACAGGATGGCTGTGAGCTCAGTTCTGCATGACTATATGTATCCAACAACCACACAAACAATTTAAATGTGTTAAGTGCTCACTATGTTTATACCCAAGGTAGGACCCTCCAACTCCCCCCACAACAAAAAAATAAGTATATTTAAAACTCAATTATCACCATAGATCTTATAAGACTTCTGTAATGGAGATAACACAGATTTAAATGTGTAATACATTGCATCATTAACAATAACAGTTATAAATGTATTATTAGAAAAGTAACACCCAAGTGGTATAACTGCCATATCTACTGCTGTGGAGTTTAGTCAGGTAGAAATACACAAACAGAAAAAAATATATTTTCCTGCTAAAACAGATAAAAACACCAGACCTTCCATCATACTTATAATATAATCATCTGAAATAAATGTACAAATATGAAATGCAAAATAAAATAATTTATCATGTAGCATTCAGTAGCATAATTGTAGAAATGCAGATATATTTTGGTGAAAAGAAGGGATAAAAGTAAACATATGTAAAATAATAAAAATACTTTTAAGCTGTCACTGCACTTTACCATTTACGTTTAAACTAAAAGCAGTAGTTAAGAAATAGCAACATACCTTGACAATACAGCAGTGTAGAAAATAAATAAATCTCCCAAAGTCTTATATTACTAGCAGTACCAAGCTCTATGTACAAGGGCATTATCTACACCATTGCCTTTATATACTACAGAGTATGCCCTGTGAGCACTATGAGTATGCACATTAGATGTTAAATAATTAGCACTTCTTAATGCCAAAACCTGCACTAAGTGTAGGGAATGTAAACATGGAGTAAGGATCTACATGATTACGTGCACATGTTCTAGCAATGTAAGGACAAGCATTAAAAGTGTTCCCTGTTAATGGTTGCAGGTTTCCATGATTAGTATGACTGCAGAAACAATCGGCTTTCACAGTCTTCCCTCTTTGATGCATACCTATTGACAATGTGTCAAGGAGAAGAGACTTAACAAAATGGCTAAATGTACACTGAGAGGTAGACAGTCTTAACATTCAAATGATCACATTTACTGTCCCTTAGAAATGTTGTTCATATTAAAGAGAGTACTTTAAACACTGGTAAAGATAACATATGGCAATAAAACAGAGATACAGTTGCTATTAGGAAAGCATGGATAATGAAATGGGGAATCAGACAGAAAGAAAGGAATATACCTGCACTGTTTGCAGTTTTTGTTTAATATCATCCGAGTACATGCTTATGCTAAATGTTTGCAATATTTCAATTATCCAACATTCACTGTAAAATGTGAAAACACAACTTTTATAACTTGTTTGTGTTGCATTTTCAATGTGACTTGATACAATGTCACATTATCATTACATCTAAACTCTTTATCACCTTGTTAATATATGTCTTTGTTTATTACAGCTGTGGGAAATAATGTGACATGATTGCTTTCAATACCCTTGTTTTGAGGTGCAACAATAAATTTGGTTAAACACGTACATGTAAAGTATTTGAGCTACAATCATTTTTACGTGTTTGTTTTTGTATCATTTGTGTGCCATTTGGGTTTGCACACCATTGACTAAACTGCATTCCACTTCTAAGATGAAAAATGATACATTTTATTTGGACTGCCATCAATACAACAATGAAGACTGGCATCATTGCACTTTACTCATCAGTCTGAACAGTACTGAGTGATAAATTAAAATTGTTACACGCCTATCTCTGTAGCATAATGTATAAGAGTATTCAGCTTAGAAAAACAGTACAGGTGATTCAGGTATTGAAACCTGTTCCCAGATCATTTCACTGAGGGAGTTCATAGTAATTCTTCACACTCATTTTGTTGTATGAATGTGTTGATGTGGGAAACTCAGGTATTAGCTAAAGTCCTGATATTGTGAGACATACATGATAAATACTGATTTGGCAATGAAATGTGAGAAGGCTGAATGTATCACTGTAATTCATTACTAGCTGTACTTATTGCTACACATACATTTTGATTAATTTCATGTGTCTTAAACTTGTTATTCCCCAAATGCTGTTTGAAGGCTTCTGCTGAATATTGTCTTCTGCATTCCCTTGCCACTTGGCAATGCAAAAGCCACTTTCATGACTTAAGGACAAAGGAGAAAAAATTAGACTGCTTAGGTAGTGCAAACCAGCCTGGCAGCATTGCATGGTTATCTGCAATCTGAATAATAATCAGGGAAGAAAATAAACCTGATAGGCAAATTTCTCTGTGATACAATGTATAAGTGAAGTGGGCTTATAGATAAAGGACATCTGATGCATAGTTGGAATCCATTTAAATAATACTTTTACAGATTGTTGTCTAAATACATATTTAATCACATTTTGTGATAACATTGTGTTTAAAAATCAACTGCTGTCACTTTTGCTAACAATAAGTGATCATTAATCTGTCCACTTTCACATTATTTGACATTAACTAAAAGTCGGATAATATGTTCCACAAAATGCATGTCTGATGCTGCAAGGAGATGTGAGAAGGAATAATTTTCACTTGAACGTATTTCTTGCTGTGGTCATTGCTACCTATATCCATTCACTGCATGAATTTACTTTCTTATTTTTTTTCTCTAGCATATATTTATTTGTTAATGTCCATTCAATTTGGTCTCCACTCAGCAGCACACAAACAAGGTGCACTGCTTAAGGAAAAGGGTGAAAATTTTAGTTTAGGCTGCCTTAGGTAAAGCAAATATGTCTGGCATCATGGCACAGCCTCACAAAACATAGCTAGTACTTACTTCAGTAAATGCACCTCACAGATGTCAAATTATAAGGCCCACAAAGCATTGTTCGAATCCTGTATGGAGGGTTTACTATCAAATGGTTGAAATTCATATGATCTAACATTCATTTGATCGACCCATATGATCGACACATGAATATTAAGTGATTTATTTGGTCGACAGGAAGTGCATGCAAATTACCTGTTGACATAATGTTGACAACAGGGCAAGGATATACCCTTGTCAGCACTGTAGTGCGATCTCAGAGTTGTAATATATAAGTAGCGGGGGGTGTCGGAGTGCAGGGTGGCATGACCCCCTGCAAAAAAAACACTACTGTCAGCGCTGCAGGTGTTTTTTGACCATTTAAACTTTGACAGTTTTTTTCAGTATTTTGAACATTCAGTGTAATGACTTTCGACATTATGACTGTCAACTGTGTGAATTTCAGAGATCACATTGCAATCAGTCTTCAGCTCTTTGTGTAGTTTCCTAGCTTGTACTTGTCTTCCAGTGATACTCAGTGTTTTCAGTATGGCTGAAGAAACTGTGGCTGTTTTCACCACACTACAACAGGATGGCGACAACAAGAACCTTTTTGCTCTTATCAAGTCCTTTGTTCAATGGGTGGACACATTAACAAAGAGGTTTTATTCATTGCCTGTTGATTCAATTGGAATACAAACGCATACCTCTTTGATAAATGTAACTCAAACTGATGTAACAGAAAAAACAACTACTGCAGAGAACATTCGCACTGATTCAACACCATCCCCTAATTTACAACAAGGGGCAACGGATAATCTACATTGTGGAAACACCACACAACAGGGCCGTAGTCAAGATGAAAACATACGGAGTAACTTGAATGGATCCCCAGGGCTTATTGGAGCTCCAGAACTGACTAAATGGTTAACAGAACCGCTAATACTACAGGCGCCATCCAATAGCAATGCCCAGGAGCAACCGGCTGGGGGATCTGTTGCTATTTCTTCACAACTGAAGCTGTTTGATCAGAAATTAGTAAAGTACAAAAAGATGCAATTGGAGATTGCTTATTTCCGGGAGTGTTTAAGTGAAGGTATTGTACCTAAAGGACTCAGGTCCTGGCAGTATCCGACAGGGTTGGTGGATGGGTCACCATTCCACTAAGACCCGTTAACACTTTTTAACAAACATGGACTGGAGTTACTAGAGTTAATGTGCAAACATTACCAGAAGTTGTCTGACGTGATGGTGGAGGAGGCAACTTTGTTAGATGAATCTATTAAAAGGAACACTGATTTTTTATGCTATAAATATGACTATGAAAGCATATTTGGTAGTATAGACCAATACCTCAGCAAACTCAAGGAAATCAAACTAAGAAACTTAACAGGGATGACCAAGCATATAGCAATGGCCGAGCATACCCAAAACCTCCCCCTTCCCAAACAGGATCACTCATTGGCCAAGATCTGTCCAATGGAAGAGAACAGTTTAACCAACATGACTGCAGTGTACATAGCGACAACTCGGTTCAGCAAGAAGCTTCATTAGGAAGTGTAAATAACACTGAGCATGTGAAAACCAGAAATTTGGATTATGCTGCGACTACCTTAAATCATGACCAGTTTAATGAACTGTTTACAGAATAACACCGAAATTTTTGGAACGGAGCCTCTCACTACAATCTAAGGCAGAGCGCCAGCCGCCCGAACAGTTACAACAATTACAACAACTTCAACAAACGAGGGAAGAGAGGGAGGTAAATACAACTGACTTCATTAATCAAGGAGATTGTTGCATCATGTTCAATGCGAGTAGAGGCTTTAAGATTTTTGACTATACTAATGTACAAATTGATTCTGCTTTTATTGAGTTACTTTCCAAAGGTAACACATTTGTACCTAGTAGTAAAGCTGACCTAGTTAAAACTACAATTGACCTGAAACTTTTCGTTAGAAAATTGAATTTGAAACTACTTTTTGGGAGAGACATGGTTAGGGACAACAACCTTCATGTTGCTAGTACTTTTTTACCACCAATGCACCCTGCTTTAGCCTTGTTTGATAAAATGTGTGAAATAGATCTACGGAACATGTTGTCCATGAATACACATCAAAGAACTGTGACATTTAATGTTTCTATGGATGAAAAACTAGGTTTAAATTCTATTAGAGAAGCAGGGGTTAGAATCATGCAACCCGGTGGTTAAGTTGTGATGCTAGAAGAGCAATATATTGTAAAAATGACAAAAAATACTACACAGTAATACATATTAGGAAAAGTCTAGAAATGAACTTAACCAAGCATATTCTAGGATTTGTTCATTTTTCAATGCTTTGTTTATAGAAGGAAGAATTGACATGTCAACATTGAACTATCTGACTATGTTTACACCTAGGATCCCAGTTCTTTTTGGGATTCCCAAGATTCACAAATCATTGACAGAACCACCCATGAGACCCTTAGTCAGTGTTAGAAACAGCATTACCTAGCCCTGTGCAAACGTAGTGGACAACATTCTCCAGAAATATGTGGTACAGGAAACTGCTATTTGCAAAGACTCATGGTCATTCCTTCAAAATATTAATGGTCTTAACTTTGATGAAAACTTTAATTTTTTGACCATTGATGTGAAGGATTTGTATGCATCTATACCTGACAAGGAGGGCATAGAATGAGTTAATTTCATGCTCAAGAAAAGGGATTCCCCTCAATCAGAAATTGGATTAGTGGAAGAACTGCTAGACATTGTGTTATCTTACAACTTTCTGACCTTTAACAACAAAATTTACCAACAGAAAGTCGATGTGGCCATGGGTTCGCCGTATGGGGCATGTTCCACAAATTTAGTCATAGCCTATTGGAAGCAGGAAGTTGTGGGGAAGAATTGTCAGGTGGTGAACCAGATAAAGTTTTATACGTGTTTTCTGGATGATATTTTTATATTAATAGAAGGAGATGAGAGAACAGCCACTGAATTAGTATCATTCTTCAATTCAACTTCCAGCTTCTTGTCATTCACACATACATACAGTGCTGACAGGATTGCTTACCTTGATGTAGATTTATGGAAAGACTATAGAGAAAAATCCTTCTGTGCAAATATTTACAGAAAGGAGACTTACTCCAATAGCTTCCTACACTACAGTAGCAACCATCCCTGGTACCAGAAGAGATCAATAGTGAAGGGCCAGCTGGTCAGGGCTGTGCGCATGGTATAAAGAGACGTAGACTTTCTGGATGAGTGTCAATTACTGAAGGGCATGTTTATCAGATGTGGTTAACCCAGACAATTTATTAACAAACTTATTAAAAAAGTGATGGGGAAAAGAGACCTAGGAATATACCAACCGATTCTTGGAGGTGTATCACACCTCGTAGCCCAGAGCTGGAACAAAGACGACAATACACCCCGGCTGAAGTTTATTCCACCCTTCAGTATTGACAGAGAAGTTATTTCATTAATTATCCAAAAAAACTGGCCCCTAATGCATAATGACAATGAGTTGAGAGGAAACCTACCAGAAACACCAAAGATAATGTGGAAAAGGGGTAAAAATTTAAAACAAATCACAGAAAGCCAGGTCCAAGGAATTCCATGGAGGAAGGGTATGTTTCAATGCAATATGTGCAACTTTTATTCCCACATGACTACAGGGGAAACTTTTTGTATTAGAGACAACACTTACAAGGTGAAACATAAATTTTATTGTCAGTCAAAAGGCGTTGTTTACTTAGCACAGTGTCAACAATGTGCAGCATTTTGTTTTGGGAAGACAGACAGGAAGTTACGTGAGTGGGTCTACGAACATTTGTATCACATTAGTAAAGGTAAATTGGGGAATTCCCTAGCAAAACACACTTTAGAGAACCCCAACCATAAATTCTTATTTAGAGGTGTAGACTGTATTCATTTAGATGGGAGGGGAGGCCCTGACTCCGTCTTGCCTGGAAGTTTTAGAGCTTTGTTGGCAGTTACATACTAATACATGCTCATTCCCAGGGCTAAACAAAATATGCTCTATTAACTGTATTTTGAAGAGTTTAACTAGGTAAATAGTTTTATGAGTAGACATACATTAAGGCTACATAAAATATATGCATCAGGATATAAATACATATTGAACTTTATTTGATACTAGTATTGTATATACATACAGGCAAACAGTTTTAATGCCTGATTATACACAAAGTATTTTAGGTTTCACTTTATTTTGTAGAAACTGGTGTGTATATGTATAGATGACTGCATAACGTCAATATATATATATATATATATATATATATATATATATATATATATATATATATATATATATATACATTTTAACATCTGTTTGATGTAACCAGTATCGTATATTCACATACATAAACAGTTTTAACAATTTTTAATTTTTAAAAATGATTACTTAGCTACACATATAGTATTTTAGATTTCATTTTTGTAGAAAATGATGTATGTATGTATAGATGACCGCATAACATTTTTATTTTTTCTATTTTCTTTTATTACCTGTGGAGATAATTAATGCTGTTGTTAGTCTATCAGCATGGCTAATTGTGCACCCATGATTACGAGTGCAAGATATTTATTGCAGTGGTCTGCAAGTTGTTTTCACCTGAAGAAGTCCCACAATTGTGTGGGATGAAAAGTGCTTTATTTAAATAATTTTTTTCTAATTTTACACTGTGACAACTTTTATTGGTGATTGAGACGCAGTCTTCAGCTGTTTGTGTAGTTTCCACATTGCAGTTAGTCACAATATGTCATCTTTTTTTTTTATTTTTTTATTTTTTTAAGGTTCAGTTACACTTCACTTGGCAGCACACAAACAGGGTTCACTACCTATGGAAAAAGTGAAAAATGTACTTTAATTTACCTTTGGTAGAGCAAATATGCCTGGCATCATTGGGCAGCCCCATGTAAGAGGTAGAGTATTTACTGTAGTGAAATACACCCGATAGATACAAAATTATCTGGAACATGGTGTAACTGAAATGAATTGAGAGAAATAAGGCCCATAAAGCATTGTTCAAATCCTGTGTTGAGATCCCATTGCAATTAGTCACAATATGTCATCTTTATTTTTCAGGGGGGTTGTATGTTTCTTAAGGTTCAGTTACTTTTCACTTGGCAGTGTGCAAACAGGGTTCACTGCCTAAAGAAAAAGTGAAAAATTTAGTTTAGGCTGCCTTTGGTAGAGTAAATATGCCTGTAGTCATTGCACAGTCCCCACAACAGGGAGAGTACTTTCTTTAGTAAATGCACCTGACTGATGTTAAGTTATGTAGAACATGTTGTAACCAAAGTGAACTGGGAGAAATAAGGCCCATGAAACACTGCTCAAATCATGTGTAGAGATCACTTTGCAATTAGTCACAATATGTCTTCTTTTTTCTTAGGTAGTGCAAACAAACCTGGCAACGGTGAACTTTCCTCAGCACTGTTCACAGTACTGAGAAGAGAAATTCCACCTATCACAGAAATATATGTGTGGCACAAGGTGTAAATACAGTGACTTAAAAATACAGCTGATTAAGGGTTTGACTCCAGCTAGAAGATACTTTTTATAAAAATGTGTGCAAGAAGTCCATTTCTCACTTTTTGACTAGGACTGTTACACTAAATAAAACTAGTAATGTTAAACCTGTTTCTTGCAAGCATCAGTAAGTTTTGCATAATGAGACTGTACTATTTAGCATATATCATTAATGTTTCACATATAACCACAAGCTAATGCTGCCCAGGTTTCTAGACGTGGCAATGACTATATTTCATATAAAATTCACTTCCTGTGTATGATGGGCACAATACTGTTGTTATAATCATCATGACTCATAACATATCCCAACTATGTGTTTAGGAATCTTTAGTCTTGTGGTGCATGCAACATAAACCAACCTGTATTAATCAGCACATTCAATTGCATCCATCTGAAACATATTTGCTAACAGAAAAACTGACTTTTATATAAGAATGCATTCCAAGAAATAATTACAAACACACAATTATAGGCCTCTCTGAAGTGTATCTCCATTCATTCATAAATTACTACATGTCAAAATTCGATACTGGAAAGGTACTTCTTCTGTTGCAATGTCAGTTAATAAAGTAAGTTGAAATTTTTGCATCCCTTATCCCATGGGTTTGATTCCCAGCTGTTACATTAATATTTCAACATTATGTAAGCCCCAACATGACAATGTGTCATAATTCATCAGCAGTTTATTTAAAATATATAGTACTGTGAAATGCCATGTATCTGATTATCTCTCTTTTTTGTCTCTCCCCACCCTTTGTCTTTTTTATTTTTTATTTTTTGGGGATGTTATAATTTATTAATAATATGTTGTTTTGCATAATGTTTGCTGAAAATTAATGATCAACAATGCAGAGAGGTAGACTAACCACTGTGGCTCCACCTGCTATACCTCCACAGATGGCAGCACAGGCATCCAGCACTTCAGGGTCACAACCTTTCAGTGTTGCCTCCACAACCCCCTTGTGAAGAAGTGGATAGCTATGGTGCTCTCCCATGATCACCATGTAAATTCTGTATTATTTCCCCTCTGTGTTATCCTCTGCTTGCCAGCCCCCATTTTCACCACTGTCCTATCCATCCCTTTTACATATGTTTAATCTGGTCAAAAATAGATTCAAAACAGCACACGTGACCATAAATGGCCTATAGAAAAGCATTCACTTTATGTCCTGGGCATTTGCATGGAATTTGGCATAGTGCAGCAATGCTGAGTGACAATGAACTCTGTTTAACTTGTTATCACAAAAACTAAAGATTTCAATTTAATCTGTAGTGGTCCAGTAAGTTTCATGCAAATGTGCTTAAATCTGCTGCACTACTGGAATACATAGTAAAGGCAGACTAAGGGAAGTATTGTGATGTAGTTAATAGAACAGTTCTTAGGCTGCTAGAAGTATTAAAGTAGGGGTTTCTTGGTGCCATGTTGAGATAATTACCCTGTTTTTAGCCTGATGTTTTTGCATAGTGTCATGGGTTCAATTACAGCAGCATGTTAGTTTATTACTTCACAACAGTTCATATTCCTATCATCTACTTAACTGCAAACATCTGTATTTCCCTCCATAGGCAACATTTCCTTAACATAACATTGGAATAGTGTGGCAAAACATCATTGTCATAAACATTGCTGCCCCAACACATCAACTTATTAAGTAAAACTTGTCCAGGTTGGGTATTTGTGTTTGTTGCACTGTCCTACCGTGTACTTGTGCCTATAGCAAGCACTTTATTACAGAACATGAGATATTAATGCAGATATAATAAGTAAAACTAAAACACTATACAGATGTTCCTTCATGTCCAACAAAATATATTGTTGCTCTTCTTCTCGCCGTCTGCCTCCATCTGTCTCAGTTCACCCCTTCTGCTTCAGCAAATTATCACTATGCTTCAACTGTGTTATTTTAATGTTGTGAAGTCATAATTCTTTTGTAGATTTATGGGCCAATGTTCAAATTTGTAGAAAGATTTTTGAATAATTTCAAGGGTTCTAATCCAGCCATTATCTAAGTGTTACTACCTGTTTGATACACTAATTTATGTGTACCTGTTGGCTACATATTGTTATGAACTGCCATTGTCTTTCTTCTTTCACAATCTACCATGTCCCTTTCTCCATCTCAACTTGTCAGTGTATTTTCTACTTTCAGTATCATTAATCTACCTTTGCATTTGTGCAATGTCCAGCACTGGGAAACAGATGCAACTAAGACTAAATGGAAGTGCACAGCTTATGGCAATATCTTGTGATTTTATTACCTTTATCTGCATTACTCTGTCACACTCACGCTGCTGTGTTAAGCTATGTTAGTCGGTTAATGGAATTCAGAACAAGATGAAGAGTTGGATGAATGGATTATAGTGGTTAACAGGATATGAAGATAAATACATACATACATTCATGTTTTCTGAAATCTGTTGTCTAATAGCAACTATTACAACTATCTATTGTGGTAAGATAATACTCAGGTATAAATGTTTTCCTTGGCATGCTGTAAGTGTTCAAATACATATGGATGAAAAAAGGTTTCTTGACATTTTGTTTGACTTCTGTGGCTGTAAATGTTGCCTAAAACTTTATATAACACATCATTATCCTGCTGCTACCTTAATGTGCCTGCTACCTACTGTAAAGCCTGTTTTGTACAGATCACTGCATAGAAGTCAGCACAGAACAACATAGATTACTGCTAATTTCAAGTTCCACGCTTCAAAATCTGATTATGCATGTGCCATCACTTTATCAACATTAGTGCAATTCAGCATTGCAGCTGTGTGCTCAAAGAGTTCACAGAAAAAAAAGAGAAAATGAAATTATTTTAGTTTTTTGTTGGAAGAATATTTGTATGTCTGTATTACTTTTTGTTAACAGGTGATTTTTGATTTCAGAATGATGTTGACTCAATTCACATGTTACAAGCATGGTTAACCTATTCTCACAGAATCAATTACTGCCCTATGTACGACTTGCATGTTTTTCTTGCAAATTCACATAAAGCAAGTATGAAACAATGCAAGTGCACAGTCATCCTGCTGTGAAGTCAGAGGAATTTTTGACTGATAATTCAGTGATGTGCAACAGTCAGTCTGTATTGTCATCACATTATTTGGAACATGTCAATGTCCCTCATAGTAACACAATGTACAGTAAAGACAGTGTCTACACTTCATTATAAAAGTGCATCATTCCATGTGACAATCATTGATTTTCCTGTGCACACAAATGCATTTGTTACACAACCTGTGATGCACAGTAATATCTCTTCCAAACCTTGCTTTTTACAAATATTCTAATGTCCATTTTCACATAGGTACTGTCCATCTTCTCCTGTGGTGCTTGTGACTAATACAGTGCTTTCTAGATTGTGTAACTAAATAAGTAAGAGGTTCAGTGACCAAAGTTTAAGGTGTATGTGTGTGTGTGTGCGTGTGTGTGTGTGTGTGTGTGTGTGTGTGTGTGTGTGTGTGTGTGTGTGTGTGTGTGTGTGTGTGTAAAGCACATGATGCTCTATCCATATCTCCTTAGAACAATACATTTAATTGTTTTTACAACTCCCTTATCCTAATTTATGCAGCAACATTCAGTATCAGACATACTACTGAGGTCAGCCTGACAAAAGTGCACTTTCTCCCCTTAAAACCATACTTTTCCTGTGGCACTTATGACTAGTACAGTGATCTTTATAGGGTCATGGGCGTTTACTAGGCTATGGCCACAAGGGCCTTTTTAAGCCCAGCCATGCATCCCAAACCTCTGACAAGTTCTGATACCCTTGATAAGTGTAAGCATGGGCCTGGGTGATGAACCATTTACAGTTTACCTGTGTCCATTAGAGACATAGGTGCTAAACCAGGGATGAATTGCTGGTTTCCCATACAATTGTCCAAGTTGCACTTGAATTGGGTTAGGGAGGAACTCTGCTTCACAATGATGAGCAGCCTATTCCATAGAAGGGGTAGTCTCTGGGATACATACCTATTTATCCAACAGGACTTATTTATATCACAGGCATGGTTTAAGTCTTTAAAACATGCAATTCTATTGCTGTTTGTTTTGTGGATATGAAGGAGGTCCATCAGAGTGGCATCTGACAATGCCTTGTATTCCAGGCATAGATCTCCCTTCATAAGCTTCTAGGAGACAGAATACAGGGATAGCACCTTGAGGTGGTATGTGTAGGACATTTTACTTATACCCTGTATTCTTTTAGTGAGGAACCTCTGTGAACATTCCAGTTGTTGGATGTGCCTGGTTAGGTACATACTAAAGGGGGAATTGTACTCAATGATAGGTCTGATGAATGCCGAATACAGTGGAACATCAGCGCAATTCAACTTAGCAGCACTGTGCTCAAAGAGTTCACAGAAAAAAAGGCAGAATTATATAATTTTAGTTTTCTGTTGGCATAATGTTTGTATGTTTGTATTACTTTTTGTTAGCAAGTGATTATTGATTTCAGAATGATGTTGACTCCGTTCACATGTTACAAGCATAGTTAACCTATTCTCACAGAATCCACCACTGTCCTATGTACGACTTGCGTGTTTTTCTTGCAAATGCACATAGAGCAAGTATGGGACAATACAAGTGTGTAATCATCCTGCCATGAAGTAAGAGGAATTTTTGATTGATAATTCAGTGGTGTACAACAGTCAATTTGTATTGTGTAACCTAGATAGGTAGGAGGTTTGATGCCCAACAAGGAAGGCACATGTTTCTCTTTGCATGTATTCGACTGTGTTTAACACTTGGTGCTGTATACAATTCTCCTAAGAATAATACATTTAACTGCTCTAACAACTCCCTTATCCTACTTTTTATAACAACATCCCATATAAAACACACTGATCCAGTCATCCTGACAAAATTGTACTCTCCGCCTTTAAGATTCAGACTTCTCCTGTCTCCTTGTGACTATGACAGTGTTCTCTGGACTGTTTAACCTAAATAGGTAGGAGGCTCTATGTCCAACATGTAAAACTTTTGTGTGTGTGTGTGCGTCTATTGTCTATCTGTCTCTGTCTGTGTTAGAGACTGTAAGTAACATTTTGTGCTGAATACATGCCTCCTAAGAAGAATACGTTCAACTGTTCTCACATTTCCCTTATCCCTATTTTTACAGCAACATCCTATAGGAGACACACTGGTGAGGTCATCGTGACAAAAGTGCACCCTCTCCCTGTAAGAGTCAGACTTCTCCTGTTGTGCTTGCAACTAGTACAATGCTGTCTAAATTGTGTAACTGTATAGGTAGGGAGGTTCAATTCCCAACAAGAAAGACTTAGACTTTTGAATGTGTGTGTGTTTCTGTGTGTGTGTGTGTGTGTGTGTGTGTGTGTGTGTGTGTGTGTGTGTGTGTGTGTGTGTGTGTGTGTGTGCATGTGTGTGTGCGTGTGTGTAATACTTGCTGCTGATTACACTTCCACTGAGAATAATATATTTAACTGTTCTCACAGCTCTGTTATCCCAATTTTTACAGAAACATTCTGTATGATTCATACTGATGAGGTCATCCTGGCAAAAGTGCACTCTCTTCACTTAATAGTCAGACTTCTCTTGGGGCACTTGCAACTAGTAATGTGCTTTCTAGATTGTGTAACTAGATAGATAGGAGACTTAATGCCCACCATGGAAAACTTGCATGAGTGTAATGTTTGTTGCTGTTTCCACTTCCCCTGAAGTGACTGCATTGAAATGTATACACAGTTCCCTTATAAAAATTCGAAACACACTGATGAGGCAAAAGTGCACTTTTCCCCCTTAATTTTCAGACTTCTCCTTTGGTGCATGCAATTATTACTGTACTGTTTGGATTATGTAACTAGATAGGTCAGAAGTTCAATGCCCACCATGGAAGACTTGTGTGAGTGTTTGTAATGCTTGTTGCTGTCTCCACTTCCCCTGAAAAGAATACATTTAATTGTGCACACAACTTTCTTATACTAATTTTTCTGGAAGCATCCTGAATGAAAGACAGTGATGAGGTAATCCTGACAAAACTACATTCACTTCCCTTAAGATTCAGATCTCATATGTAGCCCTGTGAGGAGTACATTGTTCTCTAGATTGTGTAATGTACATAAGTAATATGTTCAATGTACAACGTGGAAAACATGTGAGTATGCTGGATAAATGCTTTAAAATGACAGATGACACCCATACACATCCCTAACTTCTTTGCAACACAAGGGTATAGTACTGCAATGATTACAATATTCTATACATTACTTAAAGAAAACATTGTTTTTTTAGGCAATACTCTGTCCACAGATTTGTAACTTAATGTTTCTAATAATGCCATTATTTGAAAAATATCAATTTAATGTTTTTATAGGGAAAGTGTTGCAAACATTTGTTAAGTGGGGTGGGGGAGAATGTTTCCATTCTTCAAATGGAAGATGTTTTGTGTGGCATCAACAAGAGCACACAATTACATTTTATTGTCTGCCTACACTCCTGCTGGTGCAACACACTGATGAGGTCATTGTTTTGCAAGTGAATTGAAGCTATTTAAATGTCAGACTTCTCCTGTGGTGCTTGCATGTCTTACACTATTCTCTAGAATGCAAAACATAATAGGTAGGATGTTCGAACACAGCAGTGCTTAACTTTTAAAAGTGTAACTGCCAATAAAGTCAGAATTGTTTTACACAACTTCTCAGTGGTAACGTTTATATCCCCTGATTGGATGTAAAGCTAATGTTACCAGATACATTTCCATAACAATACAGTGCTGATTTCATCCCTCCAGAGATGCTGTATGTCTCACTATTTCTCATTACTCTCCTGTGGCACTGGCTGCTGATCATGTGTTGTATAGATGTTGTAAATGGATAGGTAGGTGGTTCAATTCTGTCATTGCTTCAAAAGTGTTACAGTTATTACTGTCATATAATGGCCACCTCGCAACCACCTTTACGTATACTTATAATTATGAGACTGAATTACAGTGGCACTCTGTGATACTAGCAAATCCTAGCATCCCCAGGGAAAATAACTTTTTAACAACACAATGATTACATACGGCTAACATACCTGCAGTATGTCACACTTGGAGTGCAAATTCTCCTGTGTTTCTTGACTTTGATATTGTACTTTGTACACTGTGTAACTGCATATGTAAGATGTTTAAGTACAGCTGTGGATGTGTCTTTCACCCTAATACTATATATACTATTCTACAAAGACATATATGATGTGTAGCTGTACAGTCTTACTGTGCACTTTGAACACATTTTAACATAAACATTCAGTTAATACACCGTGGGGATGTCATCCATTTGACTGTGCACTGTCTCAGTTGTGCCTTAACATGGTCATGTGGCACTTGTGATTCAACCAATGATGTTTAACTTGTGATTTTAGGTAGTTATTTGAAATCCAGCCATTACGTCTCAGTCTACATTTTGTCAATGTTATAGTAACTGTACATTTCACTAACATCACTGTGAAGTACATTTGCTTTGTACACATATATATGTTGATCCCTCTTATCACTGTGAAGTACATTTGCTTTGTACACATATATATGTTGATCCCTCTTACTAAAGCTAGGACAACTTTTCACATATCAATGCTTTTATTCAGAGTAATTATGACATTTGATGTCATGTTCCTTACATAACATATGTAGGAAGTATTATCCTCTGGCATGAGGGAATGAGACAACATGCTGTCTGTTGATATACTACAGCAATTACAGTCTCACGAATCCCTTGCAACAATAACATGATTTAATGCCTTCAAATAACAAGATATCTCACAATTGTAATGGTGTTTATACCATGGCATATTCATCCTGTAAAATATCATGAATTATCTGCTGTCAAATGCTCATGTGTTCAACATCCACATTCAGTGCCTGTTAGTATTGTTGTGCCTTATACTGTAATGCATGAATACTGTCTACCACAGTTATAATGTGTCCATTTACAGTGAAAGAGGCCTCCACCATCCCTTTCATCTCAGAGTTTGTTTACCACACACACATCTGATGTAATAAGTTTGCATAGGTGGATTATCATAATAGCTTTAAGAGTTCCACTGTGGTGTTTGTGGTTCATCCACATGTCATTAGTCAGTAGAGTCATTTGGCTTGCTGTTCAGTTCCTGATAAAGGCAACATTATATGACTGTACTGACATTACATTAACACCATTATATCTAGTTATTTATAGCCATTTTTATGTTGGACAATGATATATTATCACAGGTTTTGATTGCATGGCAGTGAAATGTTTATTTGGGGTATGTTGTGCTGTGAGTGCTACTGTGGCAAGTGCATTGAGTACTAGCTTGTATAGCATACCTAGACAGATAGACTGTTTTAATTCTGGTACAGTGTGTGTCCTACATGATGTAAACAGCTTCCTTGTCAAAGAAGCAGTCATATTGTAATATTCAGTGTTGTGTAGATAGTACTATGTGTAGCTCCTTTGCAGCATTGTGAATAAATCTGAGGCTGCATATTATATTCATAGCCCCTGTTTTAACACATACATTCATTTCAGTTATTTGTAGCACCCTCCATTGCTATCTGATGTGGCACATGCAGTCAATACAGAGGTCTGGATGGAGGCTTGTATAACAGTCAGGGTTTGAATCTGTTTCCATCTGTCTGTCAGACAACCATGGCTTACACACATGCACAATGGCACACTCAAAGGGCCACCTTTTTCAGGAATTTTTCTACCAGGTAGGTCATCAATGCACCTTATATGTTATCAAGGTGCTGTAAGCACTTCAAGGGTGTTCTTCCTTACATGACCGATATGCGTATTCCTCTGGCGATTATGATTGTCATGCATGTCTCTAATATCTGCTCCGGCTTGTGTTTGGAAATTATATAATGCAAATATTTCTTATGTCATTAGTTTTTCATATGCAGTACCTGTTCACAAGATAATTTTGCTCTATATTGCATGTGTTCCTCCAGACATGTCTTCAATACTGCAATTCTTTTCATCACACTATACAGTTTAATGGCAGCTGAGTGATTCCATAAACATTTCTTACTGTATGGCATGCTGACAGATCATTAGAAACTGTGCTTAGTCCTCTGTTACAACATTTTCTATTGCATTGCTGGTGTTGAGTTGTTATTATCTTACCGTTCTCTGTAACTGCATGTGAACATGCCCAGTATTACTATGTCAGACATGTTTGCAAATCAGCAATGGCAAAACTTGACTCTTAACATGTTATTCACTCACTCTGTCTTGTCATTTGTCACTTATATAGGTTGTTTGTTATGACATTGGCATGTAGCATTTATATAACCATACAATACTTGCTTGTCTATTACATGCTTGCAGGTGATGCACATATTTCCTACTAGTGCCACTGTCATTTCTTTGCAAAAACATGCCCATTTCTGATTTACCTTCCATTACAGTTGTACGGTCCTTTTTTCTTGTGTATATATGGTGAGATGGATAATACAGTGGTGCTGTCAGCTTGCATACATACATTCTCTGTATATACATCTCATATGCAATAATTGCAGTCTATGCATTCATCTCTTAAAGTATTGTTGGCCCTTGCTGTTATCTTAAGTCAGTATTTAATTAATTAATCACGTTTTCATTCCCCTTTGTTACACTGCAGCTTTATGTCCATATCACATCCTTTATTATCCCATTCATTGTTTATTTAGTGCATAAATGCAGGATTGTCATTGACATTATCATTACATCGATATTGCAGGATTTATGTTGTTAATACTTCTTATACACTTTTGTCATGTTTCCCTGTAGGATATTGCTATGCTTTAAAAATTTCCCCTCTTCATCATTAATGATTCATTATAACATACTTTAGTGTAACAATTCCCCCATTTGACTTCCCCTAATTCTGTATTGTTTTCCTGTACTTGCCTTTAATATGTTCAGACTACAACACATGCTTGTATCTGAGCATTGTCTATATGTGAACCATTTTCTTTACATTGTGTGCTTGTGCTTGCAAGCTCCATTCCATGGTTGTGAACACTATTGCTGGCTATGAAAAGCTGCTTGCAAACATGTAGGCATGTTGAGCAGCATGCATAGTCAATTAGCCCTCCTGCTCATCACACTAACATGCTTACATCGCGTAGGCATAATACAGCACCTACACAGTTGTTAATGAATCCCAGACAGTATTTCTGTTTGTAAATATATTTCAGATGGATGCAGTTGAATGTGTTGATTAATACAGGCCGATTTATGTTACATATCTACTTCACAAGACATAACTTTCCTAAACTCATAGTTGGACTGTGTGATGAGTCATGATGATTATAAAAAAGTACTGTACCCATCATACATATCCAAGTGAATTTTACATTAAATATAATTATCATGTCTAGGAAACTGGTCACACATTAGTATGAGGTTACATGTGAAGCATTAATGCTAAATAGAAAAGTTGCTTTATGCAAGGATTACTGATACATTGATTGCAAAAACAGGTTTAACATTATCAGTTTTCTTTATTGTCACAGTTCTAATCAAAATGTTGCGAGCAATGTTTTTTACATCTTTTGTAAAAAGTATAATGTAGCTGGATTCAAACCCTTAATCCATTTTGTTCTTTACTTACAGTCACAGAGTACTACCTAAAGTTCTGAGGAAAGAGCACTGTTTCTTGGTGTGTTTACACTAAGGCAGGTTAAACTACATTTTTCACTTTTTTTCCTAATGTCGCTAACCATGTTTGCAAACTGCCAAGGAGAGATCAAATTAACCTTAAAAAGAAGAAATACAAAGAATGACATATTGTGAATAATTGCAATGTGATCTCTGCCCAAGACTCAAAGAATGGTTATTTAGGCATTATTTCTCTCAATTCACTTCAGTTGCACCTTGCACCACAGAATTTGACATCAGGTGCATTTAATGAAGTTACTAGCATCCCTATTGTTGGGGGGTGTACAATGAAGTCAGGCATATTTGATCTACATGAAGCAGCCTAAACTAAAATTTTCATTTTTTTTCCTTAGGTAGTGAGCTGTGTTTGCACCCTGCCAAGTGGAGAGCAAATGAACCTCAAGAATAAGAATTATGAAAAAAAATGACATTGTGAATATTTGCAATGCCATCTGTACACAGGATTTGAACAATATTTCATGGGCTTTATTTTATTTATTCATTTATTCATTTATTTATTTATTTAACATTTGTTTATAGGGAAAATCCAACTGGGACAGAGCCCATTTTCAGCTGAGAGCAGTTACAACTTGTACCACAGAATTTGACATCTGCCAGGTGCATTTAATGAAGTAACTACTATCCCTGTTGTCGGGGAACATCCAGCGATGCCAGACACAGCTGCTCTACATAAGGCAACCTAAACTACATTTTTCACTTTTTTCCATAGATAGTGAATCGTGTTTCCATGCTGCCAGTCAGAGAGCAAATGAACTTTAAAAAGAAGAAATATGAAAATATGTCATATTGTGAATAACTGAAACATAGTCTCTACATATGATTCGAGCAATACTTTGTGGGCCTTATTTCTCTCAATTCACTTCAGATGCATCTTGCACCACAGAATTTGGCATATGTCAGGTGCATTTAATGAAGTAACTATTATCCTTGTTGCAGGGGGCCATGCAACAATGTCAGGCTTATTTGCTCTACATAAGGCAGCCTAATTTTTTCCTTAGGTAGTGAATACTATTTGTGTGCTGCCAAACACAGAGCAAATTGAAAAGACATTTGAAATTGAATATATGATAGAGAAAAATACAGAAAGTAAATTAAATGGAATGCATTAGTATATGTAGCAATGGCCAGAGCAAGAAGTACATTCAAGTGAACAATCCTTTTTTACTCACATCTCTTGCAACATTAGACATGTACTTTGTGGAACATATTATCAGACTTGTAGTTAAAGACAAATTAATGTAACCCAGCCATTGGGGATGCACAAGCCAGTGCATTTCTTTGTGCCAGTCCCAAGCCCGGATAAATGGGAAGGGTTGCGTCAGGAAGGGCATCCTGCATAAAATTTTGACAAATCATACATGCAGACAACAGTTCAGAAATACATACCAGATCGGTTGAGGCCCGGGTTAACAACGACCGCCACCAGTACTGTTGGCCAACAGGATGCTGGCGGAAATTGGGCTACTGTTGGCCGAAGGAGGAGAAGAGGGGGAAGGCATGCCCAAAGGCAGGTAATGGCTAGGACTGTGATAGTGAGGGTCAGAAGTTTGAATGTTGGCAGTATGACCGATATACGGAGAGAGCTAGCTGATATGATGGACCGAAGGAAGGTTGGTATATTGTGTGTGCAAGAGACCAGATGGAAGGGGAGCAAGGCTAGGTGTATCGGAGGCAGTTTCAAATTGTTTTATCATGGTGTGGGTGGAAGGAGAAATGGCATAGGCATTATCCTGAAGGAACAGTATGCTAACTGTGTTTTGGAGGTGAAAAGAGTGTCGGATAGAGTGATGTTTATGAAGCTGGAAATTAATGGTGTAATGATGAATGTTGTTAGTGCATATGCTCCACAAGTTGGGTGTGCGATGGATGAGAAAGAAAAATTTTGGAGTGAGTTGGATGAAGTGGTGATGACTGTACCCAAGGGTGAGGGACTGGTGATTGGAGCAGATTCCAATGGGCATGTTGGTGAAGGGAACAGAGGGGATGAGGAAGTGATGGGGAGGTATGGTGTTAAGCAAAGGAATGCAGAAGGTCAGATGGTAGTGGATTTTGCGAAAAGGATAGACATGGCTGTAATGAATATGTATTTTAACAAGAGGGAGGAGCATAGGGTGACATACAAGAGTGGAGGAAGATGCAGACAGGTGGATTATATCTTATGTAGAAGGGCCAGTCTGAAGGAGATTGGAGACTGTAAAGTGGTGGCAGGGGAAAGTGTAGTTAGGCAGCATAGAATGGTGGTTTGTAGGATGACATTGGTGATCAAGAAGAGGAGGATGAGTGTGAGGGCAGCACCAAGGATCAAATGGTGGAAATTGAAAAAGGGTAATTGTGAGGTGATGTTCAGGGAAGAGTTAAGACAGGCACTGGGTGGCAGTGAAGAGTTACCGAATAGCTGGGTAACTACAGCAGAGCTAGTAAGAGAGATGGCTAGAAAGGTGCTTGGTGTGACATCTGGAAAGAGGAAGGAGGACAAGGAGACCTGGTGGTGGAATGAAGAAGTACAGAAGAGTATACAGAGAAAAAGTGGGATTGTCAAAGAGATGAAGAAAGTAGACAAGAGTATAAAGAGATGAGGTGCATGGCAAAGAGAGAGGTGGCAAAGGCTAAGGATAAGGCGTATGAAGAGTTGTATAAAAGGTTGGACACTAAGGAGGGAGAAAAGGACCTGTACCGATTGGCTAGACAGAGGGACCGAGCTAGTAAAGATGTGCAGCAGGTAAGGGTGATAAAGGATAATGAGGGAAACGTACTCACAAGTGAGGAGAGTGTGTTGAGCAGATGGAAAGAGTACTTTGAGGGGTTGATGAATGAAGAGAATGAGAGGGAGAGAAGGTTGGATGATGTGCAGATAGTGAATCATGAAGTGCAGTGGATTAGCAAGGAGGAAGTAAGGATAGCTATAAAGAGGATGAAGAACGGAAAGGCTGTTGGTCCAGATGACATACCTGTGGAAGCATGGAGGTGTTTAGGCGAAATGGCAGTGGAGTTTTTAACTAGATTGTTTAATGAAATCTTAGAAAGTGAGAGGATGCCTGAGGAATGGAGAAAAAGTGTTTTGGTACCAATTTTTAAGAATAAGGGTGATATGCAGAGCTGTAGTAACTACAGAGGGATTAAACTGATCAGTCACAGCATGAAGTTATGGGAAAGAGTAGTCAAAGCTAGGTTAAGAAGGGAGGTGATGATTAGTGATCAGCAGTATGGTTTCATGCCAGGAAAGAGCACTACAGATGTAATGTTTGCTCTAAGAGTGTTGATGGAGAAGTACAGAGAAGGTCAGAAGGAGTTGCATTGTGTCTTTGTGGATTTAGAGAAAGCATATGACAGGGTGCCTAGAGAGGAGTTGTGGTATTGTATGAGGAAGTCGGGAGTGTCAGAGAAGTATGTAAGAGTGGTACAGGATATGTACGAGGGTAGTGTGATAGAGGTGAGGTCTGCGGTGGGAGTGATGGATGCGTTTAAGGTGGAGGTGGGATTACATCAAGGATCAGCTCTGAGCCCTTTCTTATTTGCAATGGTGATGGACAGGTTGACAGACGAGATCCGTCCCCATGGACTATGATGTTTGCAGATGACATTGTGATGTGTAGTGAGAGTAGGGAGCAGGTGGAGGAGACCCTGGAGCAATGGAGATATGCTCTAGAGAGAAGAGGAATGAAGGTCAACAGGACTAAGACAGAATATATGTGTGTGAATGAGAGGGAGGATAGAGGAATGGTGAGGGTGCAGGGAGTAGAGGTGGCGAAGGTGGATGAGTTTAAGTACTTGGGATCAACAGTTCAGAGTAATGGTGAGTGTGGAAGAGAGGTGAAGAAGAGAGTACAGGCAGGATGGAGTGGGTGGAGAAGAGTGTCAGGAGTGATTTGTGATAGACGAGTACCAGTAAGAGTGAAAGGGAAGGCCTACAAGAGGGTAGTGAGACTAGCCATGTGTTATGGGTTGGAGACAGTGGCACTGACAAAAAGGCAGGAGTCAGAGCTTGACGTGGCAGAGTTGAAGATGTCAAGATTTGCACTGGGTGTGACGAGGATGGGACAGGATTAGGAATAAGTATATTAGAGGGTCAGCCCAGGTTGGAAGGTTTGGAGACAAAGCCAGAGAGGCAAGATTATGTTGGTTTGGACATGTGCTGAGGAGGGATGCAGAGTATATTGGGAAAAAGATGCTAAGGATGAAGCTGCCAGGTAACAGGAAAAGAGGGAGGCCTAAGATGAGGTTTATGGATTTGGTGAGAGAGGACATGCAGGTGGTTGGTGTGACAGAGCAAGATGCAGAGGACAGGAAGAAATGGAAACAGTTGATCTGCTGTGGCGACCCCTGATGGGAACAGCCGAAAGAAGAAGAAGAGTTAAAGACAAATAATGTGAAGATGGACAAACTAATGATCACATTTTGTTAGCAATAGTGACAATAGTTGATTTTTAAAAAAACAAACAACAGAATGGTATCTCAACATGTAATTAAACATGTATTCAAATAGCCCCCTGTAAAAGTAACATTTAAGTGGCATCAAACCATGCATCACATGTCCTTTATCTTTAAGCTCACTGTACTTAACACCTTGTGTCACAGAAAAAGTTTACTGAGGGGGTCTATTTTCTTCACTTAGGACTATCCAGAGTGTTGACGGCAGTGCAATGCCACCTAGCTAGTTTGCACTACTTAAGGCATCCTAAACTAAATTTTTCAATTTTTTCCTTAAGCTGCAAAAGTGACATTCATGCTGCCAAGTGGCATGCAAATGCAAAAGGCAATATTTATCAGAAGCATTCAAACAGCTTTTACAGAATAATAACTTGAACATACATGAAATGAATCACACAGTGTATGTAGCAATGAGAACAGCTAGGAATGCATTACAATGATACATTCAGCTGTCTCACATCTCATTGGCACATCAGTACTATCATTTATGTTTCATAGTATCAGGACTTTAGCTAATGGCATGGTAATGGAGAAGGGCACAGTGAATAGGCAAAATGCTTTCACTGTTCACACAACACACACAATTCATATTTACATAATTTTGAATGACTTATCTGTCCATCACTTTTAGACAATAATGACCTTACCTGAGTTTCCAACAACAACACATTCACACAACAAAATGTGTGTCAAGAATTATTATGAACTCCCTCAGTCAAATGATCTGGGAACAGGTTTCAATCCCTGCATCACCTGTACTGTTTCTCTAAACTAAATACCCTTACACATTATGCCACAGAGAGAGAGGAGTGTGACAACTTGAATTTATTCACTCAGTACTGTTCAGACTGCTACATAAAGCTCAACAATTCCAGTCTTCATTGTGATAGTGATGGCAGTCGATATAACATTTGCCAGTTTTCACCTTTGGCAGTGAAATGTAACTCAGTGCTATTGAACACTGCCAGTCAATGGTGCAAAATACCAAACAGCATGCAAATGATGTAAGAAAAAAGGCTTTAAAAAATGATTGCAGATCAAATACTTTAAATGTATATTTTATATGTTTAGCCAGATTTGTTATGTTGTGGCAGGGATGTGTACGGATTTGAACTCTTAAACAAGAATATTGAAAGCAATCATTTCACAGTATTTCCCAGAGTTGCCACAGAGAAAGACATATATTAGCAAGGTGAAAAATAGTTTAGATGCACTGATAACATGATGTTGTATCAAGTGGCATTGAAAGCACAACAGAAATAATTATGAAAGTTGTCCTTTCACATTTGACAGTGAATGTCTGGATGACTGGGGTATTGCAAACAGTCAGCATAGCCATGTACTCACATGATATTAAACAAAGACTGAAAACACTGCAGGTGTATCCCTTTCTTTCTGTATGGTGCCTCACTCCATTATCTATGCTTTCATAATAACAACTCTTCCTCTGTTTTATTACCATATGCCTTTACCAATGCTTAATGTACTCCCTTTAATATGAATAACATTTTTACTAAAGGGCAGTAAGTGTGGTCATTAAAGCATTTGAATGTTAAGACTGTTAATCTACTAAATTACTTAATGTACTTTCAGACTTTTTGCTAAGTCTCTTCCCCTTGGCACAGTCTCAGTAGGAGTATATTAAAGAGGGGAGACTGTGAAAGGTGATTGATCAGGGCAGTCAGAGTAATCATAGATACCTGCAACCCATTAACAGGGAACACTCCTCAGTGCTCATCCTTGCATTGCTAGGGTGTGTCCACATAACTGTGTAGATCCTTCCACCATCTTTACATTCCCTATACTTAATGCAGCATTTGCTATTCAGGAATGTTAATGATTTCACATCTCATTTTCATACTCACAGTGTTCACAGGGCAGACTATGTACTGTATAAAGGTAATGGTGTAGCTAATGCCCTTGCATCATACCGAGGAGACTGTTTTGAAATTCAGAGCTTGATACTGCTAGAAAAAGAAGATTTTGGGAGATTTATCTATTTTCTACAGTGCTGTATTGTTGAGGTATGTTGCTATTTCTTAAATAATGCTTTTAGTTTAACATTAAAAGGTGAATTGTAGTGACTGCTAAAAAGCAGTTTTATTATCTTACATTTTTTCTTTTATCCCTTTCTTTTGCCATAGCCATGTCTGCTTTTCTAAAATTATGCTACTGAATGCTACATGACAAATAATTTAGTTTGTATGTCATGTTTGCACACTTATTGCAGATGATTGAATTATAACTCTGTAGGAAGGTCTGGAGTTTTTATCTTTATTAACAGGAAAGGAAAACTATGTTCTGTTTGTGGAACTCTACCTGACTAAACCCCACAGCAGTGGATATGGCAGTTAAAACAGTTGGTTGTTACTTTTTTGATGCTACATTTACAATTGTTATCGTTAATGCTGCAATGTGTTACACAGTTAAAGCTGTGTTATCTCCATTGCAGAAGTGTTATAAGATTTGTGCTGATGTTTAATTTTTAAATATACTTCCTTTTTGTAGGGTGGGGAAGAACTTGGGTCTAGTCATAGTGAACAATTAACACATTTAAATTGTTTGTGTGCATGTTGCATGTATGCAGTCACTCAGAATTAACCTCACAGCCATCCTGTCTGTGTAGTATGTTTTTAATGTTTTGTGTCTGATTTCTGTTTCATGTCATACAGGGATATGGCCAATATATAGTGATGCAGAAAATTGGGGCTGTTAGGGAGAGGTGACTAATCTTCCTGAGACAAGATATAGCAGCAGGTGATCTCTGACATTAATGCTGTCAGAGAGCATGGGAGAAACTACCTCCAGATCACTGATTAAGTGACATGATAACCTCTGCTCACCATAGGGCCACTGTAATTTCCCAGGAACAGGTGGCTATGAGGGGGTGGTTCTGCTACCAAGCAGCCACCAGTAACTGAAAAGGAAGAGTTCTTGTCCACTGTCAGAAATCAAGATAGCTCAGCAGAGGGTTCCACTCTAACCCTTCAGAATGAACTCTACCTACTAAACCCTTGGTGTACTAAAAATAGGCTCAAACTAAATGCTAAAAAGTGTAATAGACATTCCTCTCCCCTCATCACACTGTCTAGACAAGACACCTCTACAAAACAAAAATGTAGTTATTGGCATTGTTATTTGTGTTGATAGCACTCTTTCAACCATCATGAAACAGCTGTGTCAGGAAATCTTTTCATTTAGCCCAGCTGACTGTCAAATGAATATTATCATGATGCAAAGAGGAAGTCATTCCATTATACTCAGCATTAACCAGGCCAGTTATCGAGTACAATGCCCCTTTAGGATTGTGATGATGTGAGGTATTGCCAGCTATGCCAGGAGAAGTAAGGCAGTGGATGTGTAACACGTGCCAGCATAGCTAGCTGGAGTTTTGTAAAGAATTATATGGCATTTGTACATCAAACTGATTTGTACAGGAGCTTGTGTTGAAAATGTATTTGTAAAGCTGATTGTGTTAAAAATGTACCAACAGTGGGTCCTGCTGGACAGAAAAGAAATACACCTGTGTGTCACATTGTATAATAACTGTTGAAATGAATATATTGTAACAGAGGTTACTGGAAGAGAAGAGGTTAATCTCAGTCCAGCTTACTTTGAAAAATAGTCTGAAATTAAATTAACATGGTTTAGGCCATAAAGACTGTATCTTTGAAAGACTGTATCTCTGAAAATACTGTGTCTATCTATTTCTGTTCCAAGTGAATGTCCCTCATTAGTGCCATTGTAAGGATTGAAGATCCTTGATTACTGGCCCAGAAGAGGGGAATCCCAAGGATATGTCTCATTAAAGACATCAAATAATTAGGAAGACCCTAAAGGTTCTTAACAAAAAGATCACAGACTTAAAGTCTCTGAGCTACCAATGCTAAAAGTTCTCTCCCTTTCTTCAGTGTCTTATAGACTTTTGAGGGGAGATCTCTGCCTTACATATTACTGTACCATTAGAGACCCAATTTTCGTGGACCTCCTGTTTCTCTGCATGTCCAATATCTCCACCAATACTAGAACAAGGGACCCAAATCTTCACCAACAGATAAATACAGCACAACGGGGAAGAGGTTTATAACCCAGTGGTTTCCAAACCTCTGGAATAACTTCCCCTGCATGTTAAGCACTGCAACTCACTATCTTCCTTTAAACATAAACTAGATGGGTATCCATAAATTTATTCCAGGACTGATTGTCATGGCCCTCTTGGTGAAAGGATTTGCTGCCTGAAGGAGGGTATTGACAACATGAGAATGGTCATGAGACTCGGTGGCCTTGGAATATCTATATGAATTGATGAGAATCTATGAATCAGTTTTACCTATAGGGTCTAAGGTAGCTGTTAGGCAGTAGCCATTAAATGTTTTAGGTGATGCTGATTTTGGTAGTGGTATTGTGGTGGCATGTTTAGATAAAGCCGGGAGAAATTTACATGTCAACAAATGTTTAAAAATATGCACAAGTAGAACTGAAACCAAGTGATGGCCTATTTCCAGAAATAGGGGATACATTAGGTAGCCATTACTATTCAAGTGGTTGGGTGTTTTACTGAGTTGGCGTTTGACATGTTTCTTGGTTATAACCTTATATTTGAAATCTGAGTAGTTTAGGTAAGAGGGAAGTGCATTATTACTTGTAAAGAGAATAGTGTGTAAAATGTTATGGTGTGTCATAGGGGGTTTGCATATGTTGTATGCCTTTAACTTTGTCACAGTTTAATTTATTTGTGTCCGTAATGGTTTTAAATATTTTGTGATCAGTTAAGGGTTCTACATTGTAACAAATTTGTTCAGGTTGACTCAGAAATATTGCTTGTTTCTGTAGTATTCGGTGTTAGCATTGTTAGTACTGATCCCAGTGTTTTTTTTCTAATTGACATGAATTGGTTGTGGTTTTCAGTACTGTTTGGCTCTTGTTTCTTTTCTTTTGAGCGAACTCTCTGCTTTTTATTAAGTGAGATAATTGAAGTGTTAGATTTTGTACATTTTGCATTTTTTAGCCTTTTAGTTTTCACTGTGTGTCGATTGTTTTAAACAATATTTATAGTGCTAGGAAGAATGTAAAAGCCATATCAGGATAGATAGTCATATATAGAGAGGGATCCACTTTGTATGCTCAAAAGCTTAAATATTCAAACTTTATTTTTGCAAGATGAAAATAACAAAAACTAAAATCCCGAACCCCACTTTTTTTCCCAGGGCAAATACATAATTGGCAAAAACTTTGCAAAAACACACCATAGTATCTGAAAGACACCTAGGTGGGGGGTTACACTCTCCACATACCCCTAACTGTATATACCAACTCCAGGATTGCACTACAGTAGGGAAAAGAGCATATTTCCCCACGTTGGGCAAGTGTTTAGTTGCCCTGGGAAAAACTGAGTGGTTCGGGATTTTAGTTTTTGTTATTTTCATCTTGCGAAAATAACATTAAATTATATGGGCTTTCGACCAAGCAAAGTAGACCCACAGAGGGGTCTGTTCCGTACTTCTCAAGTGTCCAGCATTTCGAAGAATGCCCCTGGTTTTGCCTTGTGGTTTCTCCTTGCTCCCTGGAATTTTTTTGATTTTCTGGTGAATCACTGAGGATTACAGTCAATCAATAAAACCAGACATTAGAAATTTAAACTTCTTATTCTTCAGAAAATACATTTTGATGCAAGAATTAGGATAATGTGCAAAAATCACCCCTGTTTTTGGACCTTTGTCCGTCCCCTCCCCCTCTCAGCATTATTTTTGGCTTTATCCAGAATTCTTGAGCAAACAAGTTGATAAGTATGGTCCCATCTACTAGGTCGAATTCTGCTGATAAGACATCTTTTGAGCACTCATTCATATATCTGCTGGTAATGTAGTTAGTTGAGTGACTAGTCATTTTCAGAGTCCATGTAGGGCGTACTGGACTGTAGGCACTGAGGGAGTTAGGGAATATTTACACTGAGTGGTATATTGAACACAATCATGAACTGTTAAATCAGTTCTTGAATATATGGAGTACAATTGCTATGTTTTCTTAAATTTTCTGCCACTATGAGTGATGAATCTGTAAATGTTTTAGATTTATTTACTTTAAAAGATTTTACAGGGAGCAGTTTATAACAAGGATTAAAATAAACAAAACTGGCAGTAATAAAGTTTTGCATTTTGATAGCATGCACCCTAAATATTAAAAAAATGACTTAGTATGAGGATGTTTTTAGAGAAATAAGAGATTTAAAAAACTGGACCTTTGTGATGGTATTAGACAGCTGCGGTGGTGCAGTGGTTAGCGTTGCCATCTCACAGCAAGAGGTTCTCCAGTTCGAGCCTCGGCTGGGGTGCCTTCTGTACAGAGTCTGAATGTCCTCGCTGTGATCATGTGGGTTTCCTCTGTATGCTCCGGTTTCCTCCCACTTCCCAAAGACATGCTGTAGGTGGATTGGACACTCTAAATTGGCCCTAGGTGTGTGTGTGTGTGTGTGTGTGTGTGTGTGTGTGTGTGTGTGTGTGTGTGTGTGTGTGTGTGTGTGTGTGTGTGTGTGTGTGTATGTATGTGTGTGTGCCTTCTGTGGAAGGATGGGCGCCGGGCTGGCAACTCGACACTGTAAAACTCCATTGCCAATCATGAGCGAACAGGTGATCCGCTGTGGTGACCCCTAACCGGGAAAAGCCTAAAGAAGAAGAAGATCAAACTTTAGAATAATGTAATAATACAAGTGACCACAAGATGGTGCCATTATACAAACTATTTGTTCTGGTAATAATACTTGGTAGTTGATCAGATTTAAGCAATGTTATTAACACATTTTGTGTATTGTAAAGTAATCAAAGGAAGTATTTCAGATAATTGATAGGTCTTTAAATCTTATCCAGAAGTGATAAATTTGTATGGTTACAAGCCTATTTTGTAAATAAAGCAAGCAAAGGCAATTTCAATGATGAAACGAACTGTGCAAATGAAACAAAAATGACGAGTCACCTTATGGTTTTAAAATACACGTTACACAATGTTCTGGGTGCAAAGCATTCTTCATATGAGAAACTTTCACAATTAAATGTGCAATACATTACTATTTTTATATAACAGAAAGTCAAAATAAGAATATTTTGTTTGGCATACAAGAACTTGCATGAGGTATAAAAGTTTTGTATTGTTTGTTTTGGGGAAATAATATGATTTTGGGATTAAGGATGGTAATTTAGAAAATCTTCCACAACTCAAAATATACAAAAGCTCCATCTGGATCAGTGTTCTACCCCAGTTGACAAATGAAAATAAAATAAAACAAATTAAATAAATTGCCTGGGATTTCAAAACATTGAAATGTCAAATTTCAGTGAATCCTTGTATTTCACCAGGGCATAATGAAGCCCTGAATTTTATATGTATCTAAAAATGCCTTTGCAGCTCTGTTTTCTATTTATTTATTTATTTGTTTATTTTTGGAATGAGGTACTTTTGTACATTCTTTATTCTGAAAGTCTTCTATAATTAGAAGACAAAATCACTTATATTAGTTTTGAGTAAACTTTCTCCTGTCTTTGCTCCATGTACACATGTGTGTGTGTGCATGCTTGAGTGCATATGTGTAGGTGGATTGGACACTCTAAATTGGCCCTAGGTGTGTGTGTGTGTGTGTGTGTGTGTGTGTGTGTGTGTGTGTGTGTGTGTGTGTGTGTGTGTGTGTGTGTGTGTGTGTGTGTGTGTGTGTGTGTAGATTTAGTTTTATGACTTTTATTGTGACAGACATTCTTATTCTTTACCCTCTTTTCGTTTTATGTAGTTATTATTTTTTTCCAATTGTCATTTCCATTCTTGGCTTTCAGTTGACATGCAAGATCTGCTAGGCTCTATTGCAACCTAAATGCCCCATAATAAGAATGCCACAATTTGACTGGATCTGCAGTGAAGATGGGCTCCCTGCAATGGTTCTTGATCAGAGCTCTGCTCTTTAAAGTAAAATATTGAAGGTTTTTCCTTCATCTGAAGTTGCATGAATGCCTTAACCACCATGTATCTAGAGTACGTTACTTCAGAACTGCATGTACTGCTTATTTTGGTCCATATGATCAGGGTGTTGAACACAAGTCCATTAGTAACAACTCATAGGGTACATGGCAATGCCTGAATTCAAATCAGACAAGTACGGTAAGGATGTGATATCAGGTATCTCATCCTTAGCTGTTGTTGTTGCCACTTTTCATTCGCTAAAAGTGTGACTTTCTTATGAGAATGTGAGATTTTGTGGGAAAAAATCCTACCCACAACCAGTGCAAAAAAAGAAAGAAAGAAAAAACGAAAAAGCAAAACAGAAAGGAAAACATACATCACTTTTTTACCAAAATAAAAGCTCATTATTTTAGAATTAAGATGTTTCAGGTGCAGGTTACTTTTTTATGTAACTATTATTGAAAGCTTGGAAAATGTTTTTTTGTTCTGAAATCTCAAGACATTCGTCATTTTTCTTGTTTTTTTTCACAGGGCACAACTGTCAGGGGAGACTGGAAACCTTGTCCTTGTATTGGGTATCCTATAGACATTACCTGTTTACTTTTCAAATTCCTTCAGGGCTGTACAAGACACTCAGAATGAAGATGTCCACCGCTGTATCATGTTTTAAATGCCGGCGGTCCTGTCTGAATGCAGTGGGTTCTATTAAGGGCTTGAGGAAAGGCAGTCTGATCTGGTTCAAAGCGCTTGTCATGTGACAGACTGTACTGACTTGACCCTTAACTCTTACATTTAAGAGGTGAAAGGGAAGTTGGATGAGCTACATCAGGAAACTGCCCTCAAATCTGCTGAGACTGATGAGGTTCCTTTTAACACTTGGATACATAACTTTGGAAAAGAAAAATAAAGAGCTGAAAGAAAGGGTGGTGAGTGAAGACAGAGCAGGTCGAAGAGAAGCAAGTTAACCGAGATGGCAGAAGTTGGAGAACAAATCTCCCAGTTGCTGCCACTGCTGAAAAAAAGCAGATGGAAAAGACTGCACAGTTTTTCTGGTAGCAGCCAGATAAATGGACTGAAACGCTGGTGTCAGAAGTAAAGACAGAGCATGCACACAGGCTATTCTTGTCTGAGAATTCTGTGGGTGTTGCTCAGCCATGGCACATTACCGTTAAGGTTGGAGTCTTTTTCTTTGAAAGAGCCAAATTTGAGGGCAGTTTGGAAAGTTGGCGGATGTATGTTGGAGAGTTGCAACATTTCATCATTTCTACAGAGAATAACCTCAGCAATTACACACCAAAGTAGGACACAGTTTCTACCAGGTACATGTGAGTGCAGGCAGAGAAAGATAACTTCTGGCTGATTCACCCAACATTTTTCAATACCTGTCAGAAAGGAGGAAACAAGACTTTCATAAAAGTGAAGGCTATCTGGGCTATCTAAAGTTTGTACCTGAAGGTACTTGTACCAGAAATCAAAATGTTGGAAGATGTAGGATGGTGAAAATGTCAGAAAGCCCAGTCTGCAGCATGAAGCCCTAAATGGAGGTCTGCGGTTAAGGAATCATTCAATATACGTAAGCATAGGCTCTGTTTAAGAGACAGAAAGCAGCATTTATGTAGAAGAAAGGCACAGTATAACAAATTAAGGATAATCATATATAAAGGAGACTGGAGCTCTGAAACATGCAATTGAAAGGCTTGGAAATGCGGTGGCACTAAAGCAGTTTATTTTATCTGATAACGTTAAGTAGGGCACAGCTGCAAAAATGAAGGATTTGAGAGCCTGCATCTAGTTTACTAGTGCTGTGACGATTTTTTGACTTTTTGCCAATAATAAACTCATGCTGCTCTTGTGTGCATAGTCACATGATTAGCTGGCGCCAAATGAAGTTAAAGGCTCAAGTCAAGGTTGTAGCTATTGGAGGGGGTTATTGTTTTACTACTTTTTATCTTTAATTTCTAAGCACTCTAAACAGATAATAATATGACTTAGGAATGGCTACAGCATGGAATTAAGTATATTCTGTATGAGTTTGGGGAGGATCATACCTTTTAAATTTTATTTACATGGCTTTCTGGTTGTGGTGCTGGAACTCAGTAGGAGGCAGGGAGCTACTTTTTACTCATACAGATTTGGGTTCAGATTGCAGTTGGACAGAATATATATTTCATGGCATTTGAAATGTTATCATTCTCAATGCTGAGCCCCAAAATGTAGAAACTGAAAGACCAAAAATCCAGACTTATATGTGTTAAGTACAAGATTCCTCAAAATATTTCCTTTTCTCCAAGGTATGATGACCTCTAAGTTGGTTTATGAAAATTCAAGGGGGGCTGCTCCCCAGAATGGTAGTGCAGGGGGTTTGCTACCCTGCAAAGAAAAAAAAGGTTTAAAGGAGACGAGCAATGTTCAGTATTAATTCTTCCCGTTTCTTTTTTTCTGTTTTATTTTTCATTGTTTCAAGACTTGGCATTACAAGACCTGATATTTTAATAGAGAACTATATTTTGAAAGACAGATGCTCACAAGCCTATAGCTATATAAGATCACATGCATTTGGACATGGAGGTAGAAGTTGTTGAGAGAATAGGTATGAAGAGACATTGGAGGTTCCATCATATTTTCTGCAATAGGCAACATTTAGGGCATGCAATTAAAGGTTGCAAAGAGGTAATGTTGCTGGAAGGGAGATCAGGTTGGAGGAACAGTGAGACGAGTTTCAGAAGAAGCTGAAAAAAGTTAGTGACCCATATACAATAGACTTCTGGGAGAAAGGAGAAAAGAAATTAAGATGAAAAAATGAACTGAGGTTTTTACAGAGCACTAGTGAGCTAGAGGCTACAGAGATGGACGATATGAAATTTCTGAAACATGAAATTGAGGCATTAATAGACAAGAAAAATATATTTATATTAAAGGAAGGAATAATGGGTTTATTTTTCAAAATGCTTCAAAGTACTAAAAGAAGTTGTCAATGAAATGTTGACAGAAGAGTGTGTAAAGGTTTCTAGCAGGGGGGGCTCAAACTCAATGACTCAAATGCTAGTTGAGGTTGACTCCACTCACCTGGGGGGAAAAGGCTATATTATACAATCCTATACCCCATACAAAAATAATTTGACAGTCTGTGATGTTAATATTTAAAGGTATTTTGGGGAAAGGTTCCTTGTACTGCTCATTATGTTTATTATAAACAGAGATACAGTTGCAGAACTAGTAGAAAATATAAAAATAAACACCCAGTCCAATTAACACAATGTAAAAAATATGTACGTTGTGCAACAAATTAATAGGCCATACAGTTAGGCCTGGTTACTCAATAACAGAGTTCATGACATCATTAAATAAGTAATAACTGAGCACCCAATGTTAGGTCAGTAACAATTTAACAACTATCCTTTTAACAACGATAACAATAAACATTATTTCATTACAACTAAACACTAACAGCTGAATAGCAAGCAGTGTCAACAGATGATGCAAGTAGCCTGCTTACAGAAAATAAGTCTTAGCATATTACTTGCTAGTTTGTGGTCAAGCAGATCAAAAGCAGTCACATGACACTTTGTAAATCAGCTGTTTCAAACACCATAAACAAAATGCATGTGTGTAACAAGCACTACCTATGTGCATCATGCCTACTTCTCTACTCCTATCATCTTAGCTACAGCATTTTCCTCCTTTTTAAAACACCAGTTTATAAATATTTATTATTGTTTCATTGCCTTTGGCTGCCTGAATGTCCACTCTAATTTCCAAATATGCATCTGCAAGATCACTCTAGGAGTCGAATACAACTCAAAGTGAGCAATCCATTCCTATCGTAGTTCCAGCCTCTCCTTAAGCAGTCTACATCCTTCCTTAATTTCCTAGATCCTGTTGCAACTGAAAGACTAACAGGCTGGTCCCCGAAGCCATCTAGTCTCTACAACTGGCAGCAGCAATCAAAACAATGTTTCTTGCCAGGACTACTTTGTGTCAGAGGACAAGGACCAAGCAAATCCATGTCCTTAAGCAAGGTCTGAAGCAAATGAGATGCCCCAAAGTGGAAATCAGACACCTTTTAGACCTTCCAGAGCCACACAAATGCAGATCCCTGGGTGCAGCAATTCTGCAAGAAAAGAGGGTGTCACTGAGTGACATCCAAAAGAGCAGCTGACTTTGCAAACATCAGCAGTGCGAGAACCTTCCTGACCATGTCATTGTACTATGCTTTTGTAACAAGAACTAAGACTGAATCTGCCTCTGACCCAACCTGCCAACACACATCTGATCATGTATCATACAGTGAGCCAATAGAAAAGCAGGCCAGTAACTAATAGCATTGCCCAGCACAACCACTGTAACTTGAAAACTCTGTAGTCACACCACCATACCCATTTTCCAAAATGACACCAGCTATCTTTAGGCACTTCATGAGTTCTGCCAGCAAAGTACCTCACTGAAATATGTCAATCAATATCAAGGATTCATTTATACTGTAAATTAGTACATTACCAGATAACTGGAATCACTAGGATTTAACTTTACCCATAGCTAGCTAGTTAGCTTCTGCTGCTTATCTCCTTTTGACATTCAGGATGTTTCACTCTCATTGTCTATAGTCGAGCCAGTGACAGAGAGAGACAGAGACAGAATGAAGCTACTACAGGCAGTCTGAGATGTGAATACAAGAATTCATCAGTGTGATTTAGAATGAACATCAGATTTTTTTTTTATTAATTTCTCTAACATAAATACATAATTAAAGTGATTTGTGGGTCAGATCAGCAAAACTTCACAAGCTGGATTAAATGTTGTCATGAACCACATCTGTCTCACGGACCAGACTTTTTGAATCCTAATTTATAGCAATACTAAGGATGCAGGGTACAAATACAAACATTAGAGACCTGCTAGAAATCATGCACTTGCTGAGCAGTTTTCTTAGTGGTTTGAATCACACTGAGATTGATGAGAGTGAAAAATAGCAGGAAATTCGGGAATACTTACAAGGAGAAATTAACTGAAGTTAGGGTTGCAGCAGTGGAATGGTTTAATTGTATTGTTTACATAGTTGGAGGTAAAAGATGTTATGAGGGAGGTAAAACATTGGGTTTAGATGTCTTGCCAGTAGAATTATGGTTGCAGAACAAGAAGGATTTTATTTCTATTTTGGTAATAATATACATCAATGTGTTGCATGAGAAAATGCTGCCGAAGTCCTAGAAACAGGTAGTTGTCACATTATCACTAAAAATAGGTAAAAAGACAAAGCCATCACCCTCCTACTTTCCAGTTTCAGTTTTTTAGTGTTATTGCAAGTTATTTATTGCACTGTAGACCAAGTGTCTCGCAACATTTGTACAATGCTGTTTGATATTGGATGAATGCAGTTTTACAGGGGGAGAGCAAACCTTCCTCAATACAATTAAAAACCTCAATAGTAGTGAAAACATGCATGATTCAAAGTGTCAGTAATACTGAGCCTAGAGGCTGAAAAGGAAATCAAATCTCAAATAGCTATTTCTCAATCATGTGCTAACCAGTTTTGGTCTCCTGAAAATGGAGCATAACGTTTGCTGTATATGAAAGTTAAGTTTCAAAGATTAAAACCAGCAGACGATCATATTCCTGGTAATAAAAGGCAGGAGACAAGCTTGCACCCTTACCCCTGATTTTTTGCAGTTTTTAGAGCCAGTGACTAGGGCAAAATGTCAATCAAAGTTAAAGGGTTATATGCTGCAGCAAAAGGAGATAAAACTATCGCTGTACACAGATGATCAGTTATCAAATTTGGCAAACCCAGAGGGGGCATTCTTTAGTTCTTTACAGAGTTACTCAAATCTGGGGGTAATGTCAGTATACAAAGTTGAAGCAGAATAAGACTGGTCCACTTTCAATTCATTATACCCCATTATCCATATTACAGAAAAATCTCTCTCTCTCTCTCTCTATATATACATATATATATATATATATATATATATATATATATATTTATTTATATATATATATATATATATATATATATATATATATATATATATACATGTGTATATATATATATATATATATATATATATATATATGGAAGACTACTGTTGTTAAATATCCGAGAGTTTGGGTCTAGCATCAGGGAACGCTAGATAAATTTTATTCAAAGATGTTGACCTGCTTGAAAGATGATATAAGGAGATGGAAGATGATTCTATTAGATTTAGATCAAACAGTACAAGAAGTAACATTTTTATACTTCCCAGTGTAGTATATATATTTATCAGTGGACACTTACATTTTGTTGATGCTTTTTACATTAAATAGTAAAAAAGCCGGTGCAGCTGATCAAAAATCAGCTTGTCAAACAGTACCATATTTTTCTTTGAGCAGGATCACAGAACAGCTGGGTTTGGAAAATTTGCCCTTTCTCCACAGCAGTATCATCTTGGAGTTGGTATATATAATTAACAGGGAATGTGGAAATGCAGGGGGTTTGCCCCCATCAAAAAAAAAAAAGATTTTTTTCCTGATATTTCTAGTTTTGAACATTAGATGTTCAATGATTAGAGGTTCAGTTTTCCTGGCATTTTGACGAAAAGACATTAATCAGTTTTCAGGCATTTCTGGCTGAATTTCCCCAGTTTTTTTTTTAATTCCGTAAAGAAAATTGTAATGGATTTTGTATGAGATGGGAAGTACCCCAGAATGGCTTTGGCAGCAGGTAACACAGAATAAGGATAAAGGGAGCTTTGGAGTCCCATGACAAATATCTTACTATCAAGTCAGTTCATTTAAAAAAGACTACCTACTGCAATATAAAAGATATGTGGCACTTTGGAAGCAATTGTCTATGACAATAACTGGAAGGGATAATGAGGGGACAGAGGGGAATCCTTTTGGTTACTTCATTAAAATATTTAGGACTCTCCATATATATAATTATGCAATGGAATGCATTAAGTGAAAAATAGTACCACATCCACTAATGAAGGCATTGATGACAGTTCTACAGTCCACGGTTTATTGTAAATTTCAAGTTAATGTGAGTAATGGCTTTGAAAGCTGTAACAGGAAGAGGACTAAACTGATATATTGAAAGCAGGCTAGATAGGTCAATAATTGGTTAGACTGGAATAAGGGTTAGCAGAAGTTTGATTTTAGAGATGTCTTAATCTTATAATGCATGAGAGTAATAGACATGGCAAGAAAAGTGAAGTGTGATGAGCTGAAAAGGAGGAATTTCCCTAGATGTATCTCCTTATTTTTAAACCCTGGAGGGCCTAAGAGTGATTGGTCTGATCAATTGATTTTATAAGGGATTAGGGATTAAAAAGTAGACATAGTGGTCAAGAGCAAGGCATCCTAGGATGAAATACTAGGGTGAAAGATTTCTAGTTTGGAGTGGGAAAAAGTTGCATTCTTGACATGATACTCAATAAAATCTTGAAAATTCAAGATCTTTGCATAGAAATGCTTACACCAGCATTTCTATACACTGTCCAGGCTTTGTTGCTTGATGTATCAGATGCTTGTTAGAAATGTGAGGTAGTAGAGAGAAGAAATCGGGCTCCTGTATCCTCAGAATGTGAAACACTGAGCAATTTAAAAAAATAGAGTCTGTGTTAGCTAATTTGTTTGTACACCATGTTCTGCTAACTATGTCACTATTGTTACTGGGGTAGGATATGATGCTGGATTTGTTACAAGCTGAGAAGCTACTTCTTGCTCTTTTTATGTGTCAGTGAAGAAGGTGATAAGGAAAATGGAAATCTAAGAACAAATATAGAAATCTAAGGATATTCCAACCATGCATGACGTTATAGAAAATATTGAAGAACTGAAGAAACAGTGAAGGAAGAAATTTAACAAAGAAGACTACATAAAATATATGAAAAACATATGAGATGGCTGTTGTCTGTAAAGGAGAGTACACGGACTTGGGAGTAATCTGCTGAAAGATTTGGATAGTGCTTTTAAAGCTGATCAGTGGCAATGACTTGGGCATTTATGCACTTACGGTGGTAATTAAGAATGTAAAGGTTCATGCTATATTTCTGCTTAGTGAGCTTTTTGGTAATTGATGGTATTACTAGTTACACTTTGTATGAAATAAAAGGTTGAAAAAGAATTATACACAAGAGATTATCTAGTATTATTTTTTTATGCTAGGAACAGTCTGTGATTTCATAAATACAGTTGATTGAATATTAAAAGAAAGAGAATTCCCTCCCCAAAAAAGTGAAGCAGAGGTTGAGCCTCCCCTGCTCCTGACTCCAGAATGGGGATGTCAGCCTTGCCTGTCATGTCAGTTGATAACAATGTGTCAAGCAGTGGGCACCAACACCAGGGGCAGTAAAAGCCAGAAATGGTAACGAGTTGTAAGAGCCTGGGATAGTATTTGGTGCTGGCATAAAACTATATTCCTTAAGTGTACAATCCCATATCCATAAGGACAATTTCCAGAAGAAATCAAAAACAGCATGTACATGCAATGTCAAGGATATATATCCCCATCGGCACACTGGTCTAGAAAGATTCTAAGAAGCCGCATGATACTTAACCAGTGAGTTTTGCATGATCTATGGGGCTGCTGGAGGGAATTCCCAGACAGTGTTCCTTGTGTACAACCATTACATTTTTGTTTGCGGACTTGAGTGATCACACCACATGAGTTGGCCTAGCAAAGTCATACCCCGAATGCTTGAATGTAGGTGACCCAGTGAGAACAACCTGGAATGCCTCCCAATGTGGATGACAGGGATACATCTCTTGGACTGTTCCTGTCAGATGACAATGTGTGTGGGAACATTTAAGTAAGAGTTAATGACGCAAAGGAATATAAGGTCACTTTGTAGGTAGACTTTTCAGGAAAGTGTTCTAACATATGTCACTCTTCTGATTCTCTTACTTAATGCCATAATTCTGACGTTGACCAGGGATTATATCAGAGATTCTTTTGCAAGTCTCTAATTTAGGCACCCTCCATAGTTACCATCTTTAAGAATTAGGTAATGGTCAGAGGCTTCTCTATCTCCAGTGAGTGGTTAGAATGAAGCACTTGTAACTGGATCAATGTTTCTCGTCATTTTTCTTTCCAAAGCACTACAGAAAATGCCATTACAGATCCTTTTTGATGACCTGATAATTGCAGAGCATTGGAAAGCTTTTGGCATTTGGACATTAAATATAGTAACTCCCCAGTGATGCAAATTAAGATTAAACCCCAAACTGTTTGAGCAGGAGAAAGGAATTAGGTAGACATGGCTGAGTATGCTGTCTTAGATGGGTAAATGATTATGGCAACATGTGCCGCTGAGTACAGAAATGAGTAAAAATTCTGAATTGGACACACATGAGGATATCACTAAAGGAACTCTCAAGAGCTGACAGCTGCAGAAGGCATCTGAAATCAGATTCTAACAATCGCAGAAGGGGAGAAAGTTTTTTTCCTGCAAATCAGAGGATCCGATTCCATGTTATAAGATGAAGGTTGCATAGGATGTACAATTGCTGAACAAGAAGCACTTCCCTGAGTGGCAGCTGAAGGAATTGAGACACTCTTGAAGAAGAAGAAGAAGAAGAAGAAGAAAAGTGATCAGTGTTAGTCTTTACCAAAAGGGAGTTAGAAAAATTAGATGACACTTTTATCTTTTGGCTTCTTGGGAAAAAAAAAGTTAATTGACTTGAATAAGTCAAGCTGGTAAATAAATATAGCAGGCTTCCTTTCCAACATTTAGTCTGTTTGAATTCCTTTTTAAAATACTCAGAAGCTGCACACAGCCAGTGAAACAAAAGCATCCCTGTTTAGAATTGCTATCATGCACATTAGAGGAGAAACAACTATGGGTTGGACTCTTCTAAAGATCCAGATATGTAGCACAATCCTGATAGTCAACTACACTACTTCAGCCCCCAAAAAGTTGCATATCTGCCAAATGGTCTCTCACACCCAACACAACTGGTAAGAGCCTATTTTATCCTGCTTATTTATGACATAGGAAAATATTTTCTGTGACCACCTGCAGAATACCATGAGTTTGCCATGACGGCAAGGTTTGCCTCCAACATCGTCCTTAGATTTATGCACATATGCATCAGAGAAAGGGATCAGAGATGCTGTACTAATAAAGAAAGCAGGTAAGTTCTACTCAACATGAATAGTATGTCTGTCATTAAATTTTGAGTACAAGACAGGTAAACAAATGTTCTGCTGCATTTAAATGGGCTACTTGCAGGAGCCAAAGCAGACTTTGACCAAAGATGATCAATCAACTTGTTATAAAAATTCCTTTGATAATGCCTAATCTTCGTTGAATGTTATCTGGCATTATAACTCCCTCCCTCTAATATTGACAGACTTGTGACGTAATACACTAAGAAATGTCTGGCTGACAGAAGACTCTAGAATATAGCTTACTGAATTAAAATTCCCTAAAATTATCTCTTGACTTAAAAAAAGTACTTCCTGAACTGAGTCCAAAACAACTCAAAAAACACACTGCATACCAATGAAAATGGTTTATTTTTTTCCTTTTAAATGCAATACTCAACAAATTCAGAAAGAAAATTGTAAATCTCGGCTGATCAGTATCTGTCCCTCTGAACAAAAATGCAGAAGACAGTCATATAGATAATGGCAACTGTGAATGCCTCATAATCTTGGAATTGCTACCTCTGGCTCACACTAAAACTATTCTGGCAACAATTTGTAGACCAAAGGGAACTGTAAATGTGAAACACTGGTGACTAACTTTTAACCTTATATATGGTTTGAATAACAACATTTTGTCATAATAAATCTCTGAGAACAGTGTGGATGCATCCAAATTTGTATTCACACAATAACAAATATGTACCCAGTATAGTAAGGTACTTTTCCAGCTGCTTACTGCTTATGCTGTTATGTATGCATACATGTTTTATCGCATATACTCAGATTAACCCATCAACATGCAGCTAATCCCTAGGATACAGTAACATGTAGGTGCCATGCTAAACCTAAAAATGTAAGCGTGTTAGCATGATGAGCAGCACTAATCGAATATGCATGCTGCTTATTGCGCCTACTTGTTTGCAAACACCTTTTCATGGCCAGCAATAGTGTTTGCAGCCATGGAAAGGTGCTTTGAAGCATGAACACAGAATGTATACAAAATGGCTTGCATATAGCCAACACTCACATTCGAGCATGCTCTATAGCCCAGACATATTAAGGGAAAGTACAGAGAAAGAATACAGAAGGAGGGGAAATCAAATGGGGAATTTTACACAAATTGTGTTGTACTGCATAAATAATTAATGTTAGTGGGGAAATGTTTAAAGTGTACTCATATACCACAAGCACATATGATGAAGTGTATAGTAAGCATTTCTGACATAAATCCTGCAATGCTGATGTAACAACAATAATTAATGTTAATGGCAATCCCACAGTTATGCACATAAATAAAAATTGACATGCTAATAAAGGATGTGATAGGGATATAAAGCTGCAGTGTAACAAAAGGGAGTGAATATGTGATATACATGCTAATTAAATGCTGACTTGAGATAACAGTTAGCAAGGGCAGAAGAAACATTATGTTGTGAATGCTTAGACTGCAGTTATTGCATATGAGATGTATATACAGGAAATGTATGTATGCAAGTCAACATCGCTATTGTATTCCCAACCTCAGCATGTATACACAAGAGTAAAAGGACCTTACAGCTGAAATGCCAGGTACGTCAGAAATGGACATGTTTTTGCAAAGAAATGATGGTGGCTCCAATAGAAAAGGGGTTCAACACCTACAAGCATGCAATAGACAAGCAAGTGTTATATAGTTATGTAAATGCTAAATGGTAATCTAATAACATACAACATACATAATTGGAAAATGACAAGTAAGATCAGATGATATATTATGGCTCCAGTTTTTATTTTTGTGATTTGCAAACATCTCCAACGTTATAAAACTGAGCACGCTAACATGAAATTACAGGGAACATTAAAATAACAGCAGTTCAAGGGTGGCAATACAATAGAAAGTGTTAGAACCAGTCACAGTTTCAGATGGTCTGGCAGATAACCATGCAGTAAGAAAAGTTTATGGAATTCCCTCATCTGCCATTAAGCTGCATAGTGTGGTGAAAATCACTGCAATAATAAAAACATGCCCAGATGAAGACATGCAGTACAGAGCATAATTATCTTATGAATAGGTAATACATGCAAACAATGAATGACATAAGAAACATTCACATCATGTCATTTTCAAACATATGCCAGGACAGATATCAGAGAGATGCATAATAATCATGTTCACCACAGAAATACGCATACGGATCATGTCATTAAGAACACCCTTGAAGGGATTACAGCAGTTTCCTATCATATAAAGTGTATGGATGACCTATCTAGTAGGACAAGGCCTGAAAAAGGTGACTGTCTGAGTGTGTCATGACTGTTGTCTGCGTGTAAGCTAGTATTGCCTGACACATTTGCCTGACAGACAGATGCTACCAAATTCAAATCCCTGCCTATTCTACAATTCTCTCCAGACCTCTGTATTGACTGCATGTGACACATTAGATAACAATGGAGAAAGTCACAAGTAACCAAACTGAATTTCTGCATTAAGACAGGAGTTATGAATATAATATGATCAATCAGATTTAGCCAGCCTGATTGAAAGGAGCTACACATGTTACTCTCCACATAACAGTGAGCATTACAATATCAATGCTTCTTTGACAAGGAAGCTGTTTCCATCATGTAGAAATTAATCATAGTCTATCTGTGTAGGTGTGTTGTACAAGTCAGTAACCAATGCACATGCCACAGGAGCGCTCACAGCATGACATGACCTGAATAACTATTTTGCTGCCATGAAATCACAACCTGTGATGATATATCATTGTCCAACATAAAAATGGATAACAATAACTGGATAGAACGTGTTTACATAATAGGTTCATAGGTTCATAGGTTCATACTAGGCTATCTGCCCGAGGGCATTTACAAGCCTAGCCCATAGTTTTGTGGCTTACGCCACCCCTTTAGTATGGGGAACTATACCCATTATTTTGCTGTGCCTCTGTTGAGCAGTGACACTGAGGTAATCCCTGGGGTATATCTGCGATCTCCCATCCATTGGTCAAGATTTCTCTTGAACAAGGCCAGCGAGGTGCTCTGCCTCACATATACCGGGATTTTATTCCACAGCATAGGGAGTCTTTGGGTGATGAATCTATCCCTCCAGCATGTCCTATTAATAGCCGTGTCGAGGTTTAAGTCTCCCGCCCTTGTGGCTCTGACGGATCTAGATTTTTTGAGGTGAAGCATATTCATCAAATCTGGGTTTGACATGGCCTTGTATGTTAGGCAAAGGTCACCTCTGAGCAATGTCAGTACATTCATATAATTTTGCCCCTTTCAGGAACTGAACATCAAGCTATGTGACTCTACTGACTAATAACATGTGGATAAACCACAAGTACCACAATGGAAATCTTAACACTGTTGTGACACTCCACCTATGCTAACTTATTACATTAGATGTATGTGTGGTAAGTAATCTGTGAGATAAAAGAGATGGTGGAGACATATCCCACTGCAAATGGACACATTATAACTGTGGTGAAGGCCATTCATGCATTACAGTATAAAGCTTAGCAATGCTAACAGGCACTCAATGTGGATGTTGAACTCATGAGCATTTGACAACAGAAAATATGTGATATTGTATGTAATGAATGCACCACGGTAGAAGTGTCACTGCAATTATGAGGTGTGACTGTATGTGAAGGCATTATATCATGTTATTGCTGCAAGAGGTATATGTGTATGTAATTGTTGTACTAAGTTAAAAACATACAGCATATTATCTCCTTCTCTTGTGCCAGAGGATAACACTTCCTACATATGTTATGTAAGGAAATGTAATCACATGTTATCATTATTCTGAATAAAAACATTGCTATGTGACAAATTATCATAGTTTTTTGTAAGAGGGATCAATATCTATATGTGTACAAACCAAATCTGCCTGATAACAGTGTTAGTAACATGAACAACCACAATAAGACTAACACAATATGGTCTGAGCAGCAATGGCTGGATTTGAACCCAAGATCACAAGCTAAAGATTAGTGCCTGAATTGTAAGCACCAGGCAATATGTTGAGGTACAACTGTGATAATGCACAGTTAAATGGATAACATCACCACTAGCTGGATATTTGTGCTAAAAGTGGTCAAAGGGCAAAATAACACTGTACAGCTACACATCATATATGTCTTTGAAGAAAAGTATACAAAGTATGAGGGCAAAAGACACACTCAAAGCTGGCCTCAAACATTTTATATATGTAGTTCCATACTGTATAAAGCACAGTACAAAAGTCATACAACACAGGAGAATTTGCAGTCCAAATGTGAGATACTGCAGGTAAGCATGCTAGCGTGATGGGCAGCAGTGCTAACTGAATATGCATCCTGCTCATTGTGCCTACTCATTTGCAAGCACCTTTTCATGTCTAGCAATCATTGGATGGCATAAAGTTATTTTCTATGTGGATGCCAGGATTTGCCAGTGTCGTAAAATCCATCTCATAATTAAAAGTATACATAAAGGAGGCTGTGAAATGGCCAAAGGTATATGACAGTAATCACAGTCATACTATTTAAGGAGATAGTGGAGCCTTCTCCCATTGTAAATGAACATATTATAACTATGAAAGGAGTGATGGACTCAAACCACCTACCTATCCACTTACACCATCTACACAGCACATTATCAACACTCAGCACCACAGGAGAATGATATGTACAAGAGAGACATACAGCTTCTATGAAGGAATGACATCAGCAGTGTATTGCCATGGAGATGTGTTTGGTAAAATGGGTTTTACAGCCATCTGGTGTTGTAAAAGTTGCCACTGCAAATGTGTGTAAATCAGTCCAGAATTGCTTTGCAATCACATTTGTAGAAATATAGGTACTGCTTTATTCAAATATCCTACCTATCTATTTATACAGTCTAAAGAATAGTGTAAAACATGCAAGCACCACAGGTGGCATCTGACATTTGAATAGTGACATTTCAGTTACAAAAGAATGACCTCATCAGCATGTTCCATCAGTGGTATAGGCAGACAATATAAATTTGCAATTGTGTGCTCTTGTTACAGCCCTACAAAACAATGAAAGCATTCTCCTCCACCCCACTTAACAAGTGTTTGCATCACTTTCCCTCTAAAAACATTAAATGGATATTTTTTCAGTTTACGACAGTCTTATTAGAAGCATTAATTTACACATTTGTGGACATAGTATTGCCTAAAGAACATGTTTTCTTTAAGTAATGTCTAGAAAATTTTACTCAGTAGAGTACAAATGGTATGCATAGCTACACCCTTGTGTTGCAAAGAAGTTGTGGATGTGAAAATTGTGATCAGGGGATGGTGGCGTCATGTAGCAGTTTAAAACATTTATCCAGAGTAGAAGTTGACTGAACACATGCTCATCTAACTGTAAACAACACCACTCATACACACTCGTGCACGCAAGTTCTGCATATTGAGCAATGAAACTCCTACCTATTTAGTTACACAATGTAAAAAGCACTGTATTAGTAATAAACACTACAGGAAAATTCTGACTCTTAAGATTAGACAGTGCACTTCTATCAGAATGACCTCATCAGTGTGTTTCATAGAGGATGGTTCCATAAAAGTTGAGATAAGGGACTGTGTGCACATTAAATGCATTCATTTCAAGGGAAATGTATACAACACCCATTATACACACACTCAACTTACCCATGTTGAGCATTGAACCTCCTATCTAGTTACTTAATGCAAAAAACACTGTATTAGTTGCAAGTGCCACAGGACATGTCTGCCTGTTAAGGGTACAGGGTGCACTTTTAACTGATGAAATCATCAGTGTGTTTCATAGAAGATGTTTCAGTAAAAATTGGAATAAGAGAGCTGTGTGCACATTTAAATGCATTTTCCTCAGGGGCAGCAAGAGCAGCAAGCACTACACACACACACACACACACACACACACACACACACACACACACACACACACACACACACACACAGGTTTTCCGTGTTGGGCATCAAACCTCCTACCTAATTATACAGTCTAGAGAGCACTGTATTAGTTGCATGCACCACAGGAGAAAACTAACACTAACAATGTGAAAGAGGACATCTGGATTTTTTTTTTAATCAAGTGTTTGGAAGAGATGGTGCTGTGCATCACAGGTTGTGCAATAAATGCATTTGTGAGCATGCACAGGATAATGTAGCATCACTATCATTGCAATGACATACTTCTCTAATGAAATGTAGATACTATTCTTAATGTACATTGTGTTATTGTGAATGACATTTACATGTTCTACATTATGGGATGACATAGACATTGACTGTTGTACACAGGTGGATTATCAATCAAACATTCCTGCAACCTCATGTCGGGATTATTGTAGACTTGCATTGTTTTATACTTGCACTGTGTGCATTGGCAAGACAGACATGCAGGTCATATGTAAGACAGTGCGTTGCAAAATACCAGTGATGGATTCTGTTTGAATAAGTTAACCAAGCTTGTAACATAATTGCAAGTGTAAACACTATATAGCAGGCATACATTAAATGACTCATATAATGAGACAATATCATTCTGAATTCAAGATTATCTATTGACAAAAGTAATACAGATATACACGTTGTGCAGCATAAAACAATAATTTGATTTTCTTTTTTATTATTTTGCTGTTTAAGTGAAGCACTGTTAAGCTGAATTGTGCGTTTGAGGCAAAGTGTTAGTGCATGCATAATCATATCTAGAAGTGTTGAGCTCAGGATGGTAATTAACAGTACTTTGTGTTGCTCCATGCTAAATTTTGCATAAAGATATGTACAAGACAGGCTCCAAAATAGGCAGCAGACCATTAATATAGCAGCAGGATAGTGATGTTTTAAGCAAAGATGTAGCCAACATTTATATCCACAAGAGTCAGACAACAAATCCTGAAAGATATTTTCAACCAGCTGTATTTAAACATTTACAGCATGCCAAGAAAAACATTTATACCTGAGTATTATCAAGTACACCATGTAGAAAATCATAATTCTGATTTTTAATACTTGACAGCAGATTTCAGCAAACATGAATGTATGTATACATCATTACACTATTGACTAATGTAATCTGTATATCCAACTCTTTATCTTGTTGAAAAGTACATAAACCTGACTAAACATAGCTTAGCACAGCAGCGTAAGTGCAACAGAGTAATGTGGATGCAGGTAATAAAATCACAAGGCATTACCATAAGTTGTGTACTTCCATTTAGCCTTAGATGCATGTGTTGCCTGGTACCAGACATTGTGCAAATGCAGATGTTGAAGATTAGTGATACAGAAAAGAGAAGATACATCAACAGGGTGACACAGAGGCAGGGACAATGTTGATTATGACAGAAAAAGCATAATGGTGGCTCAAAACAATATGTTGCCAACAGGTACACATAAATTAGCATATCAAAAACAGTAACAATTAGCTAATGGCTGGATTAGAGCACTTGAAATAATTCAAAAGTCTTTCTTGACATGTCAACATTAGCTCTTTACATCAGAAATGCATTATTACTTCACAATATTAAAGTAACACAATAGGGGCACAGTGGCAACTTACCGAAGCAGAAGTTTTGTGGGACATGTAGGATCTATATGGTGTTTAAATCTTACATATGAAATCACCATTAATCTGTCATGCTCTGTACCCTGTACAATAAAGTGCTTGCTATAGGTACAAATAAGGGGTAGGAGTATGCAATAAACATGAACACCTAACCAGGAAAGGGTTGGCTTACAAAGTCTCCCTGTTGGGGCTGCAATTTTCTTGAAAATGATGTCTTGCTGCACTATTCTATGGTTATGTTAAGGAAATGTTTTATAAGGAGGGAGATAAAGACATTTGCAGTTAAAGATATGATATGAATATGTAATGTCATGAAGCAATAAATTAACATACAGCTGTAGTTAAATCCATGACACTCTGCCACAACTTTAGGCTACAAACAAGGTAATTATTTCAAGATGCCACATAGGAACTCCTACTTTAATACATCTGGCAGCCTAAGAATTGTTACATTAATTGTTACACAGTACTGCCTTTAGTCTGTCTTTACTTTGTATTCCCATAGGGCAGCAGATGTAAGCACATCTGGGCAAAAGTAACTGGATTGCTGTGAATTATACTGAAATCCTCAGCATTTGCTAGAAAAAGTTAAACAGAATAAACTGTCACTCAGTATTGCTTCATTATGCCAGACTCAGCACAAATGCAGAGAACATAAAGTGAAGGCTTTTGCATGGGCCTCACCAAATGTGTTGTGTGTGAATCTATTTTCTGACCAGATTATACATCTGAAAAAGGAGTGGTTAGGACAGTGGTGAAAATAGGGATTGGAAGACAGAGAGTAGGACACATGGGAAAGAATACAGGAATTTGCAGAAGGGACATGGAAGAGCACTGTGGCTATTCACTTCTTCACAATGTAAATATACAATTGTATACACAATTGACTTTGCAAAGTCACCACATCAGTAAAAACTGACAACAGAATAATGTTGTATGGTCAATTGGATCAAATCAATTGTGTCAGGACGACTCATTGAAGTGGAGAGCTATGTATGGGGCATATTATTTTGTGGGACAGGCATAATTTTTCTTTTTTTGGGGGGCAGAGGAATGTTGATAAAGGTGTTTAGGAATGACAGGATCAAATAGGAGGGGTTAGGAAGCATATGCAGACATACAAGACAGACATGAATTGTGATGGATACAAAAGGTTCTGGGACACCATGATTAGGGATAGGTAGGGGACATCAGAGATGCATACACATCCAGCAGGAGAACAGTAAGAATATAGCCATTACTCTCAGAACTGTTATCACTGTCTTCTGCTGCAAGCTCCCTGGGACAGTGTCAGACATGGCATCATCTTTGCAATGTGAGCAGGACCTTTTCAACCCTGACAATACATGCTCTAAATCTCATCAGCATTATATCCTTTACCAGCTCTGTCAGCCCCAGCTGGGTGGCAAAATCACAACCTCCACTACTACTGTTCCCTGAGGGTATTACTGTACCAGCAGCAGGGACAGAATCACCTGATGCAGTTGGAGCAGGTAGGGCAGGGCTTGTAGAGGCAACACTGACATGTTATGACCCCGAAGTGCTGGGTGTCTGTGCTGCCATTTATGGAGGTATGATGGACATAGCCACAGTAGTCAGTATACCTCTCTGTACTGTTGATCATTAATTTGTCAGTAGCAAGTTATGCAGATCATTAATAAATTATATCCCCCCAAAAAATAAAATGAAAAATAGAGAAAAAGGGTTGGGGGAAACAAAAGAGATAATTAGATACATGGCATGTCACAGTTCTGTATTTTTTAAATACACTTGATTTGGCAATGCATAAACAATTATATTAATTTACTGCTGTACACCTATGCCACATCCATATATGATGGAAACGTATTTATGTGTCGTAAAATAAACAAATCTCACTGCTATGATATAGGAAACAGCAGCTTCCTTTCCCTATGATGGATAGGAAATATACATTCTAATTTAATAATTGCAATTACCATAATTAAATTCTTCCTGATATATTGCTGTTAATATTTTATAAATACTTATCCAGAAATAACAAGTAATTGCTCTTTCTGGGTACTGAACCCAAACACAGTTAAGCTGATGTTCTCACTGCCTAATGCAAGCAGCAAGAATTATTGGGGATGACACTCATGCTTAAGATGAAGGTTGGAGTATGCCTGCTCAAGATGCTAGTGACTGAGAGAATGAAAATAAAACTCTGGCTTGAATTTTTTCCTGAGTCATACTTACCCTGTACCTCTCTAGAATGAGTTATTCTCTCTTGGTGCCCCTTCACAGTTTGCAGCTTTCCCCTCTGCAGTTGTACAGCACAAAAAGAAATATATATGAAAGCATAATGAGTACCTGCATTGTCTGGCTAGATCATCAATGCCATTTCATAGACAGGTTATGGATCAGTATACTTACACAACTAGGTGGTGTTCACAGTCCTAAATTTAGACACCCATCAGCTTGTGCTTCTTTAGGTTACTATAGTGGTGATGACATTGTTCAACAGTGTGTGCAATGTCTGTTGCACTGGAGACAGCCTTGGCTAAAGTATTCCAAGCATTAATCTTATACTGAGACTCAGTAAAATCCCACTGCAGCAGCCTGTCACTGCAATGCTTCATGAGGAGTGCCACAAATATTCCTGGACTCTTCAACACTCCACCTTTGTGCTCCACATTTAGCACCCTGCTTTCCCTCACCAGCCATGTCTGCAAAAGTCAAGCTAACAAAATATGTCTGAATAGGCTCCCAATGCAAATCTCACATGTTTCTGGTATTCTACATTGATGCACAGCCTTGTCAACTGCATTTGCACAATTAAACGTTGATGGACTCCTTGACAGACACATTGACACTACTTCCATCACATAGCAGTAAAGGTGTGAAACATGGCATTGAGCTGTGCCATGTTACATAGCAGTAAAGGTGTGAAACATGGCATTGAGCTGTGCCATGTGTGATGCTCAACCTATTGACACAAATTCCACTGTTTAACAATGGAATGCTTAATGGCATGGCTTTTAATACTTCCACTTTGGAAGAAGAAAGATGATGAATTCTACATATTGTGATGTTGGGGCTTATACAATGTTAAAATATTATTGTACCAGCTGGGAATCGACCCATGGGATAAATCATGCAAAATTTGAACATTACTTTATCAACTGACATTGCCACAAGAGAACTACTTTTCCAGCATTGAATTTAGATGTATAGTAATTTCAGAATGAATTTCTGTTAATGAATTCTTATATAAAAGTCAGCATTTCTGATCATAAATATATTTCAGATGGATGCAGTTTAATGTGCTGATTAATACAGGTTGATTTATGTTACATACATACTTCACAAGACATAACTGTCCTAAACACATAGTTAGGTTATGTGATGAGTCATGGTGATTATAACAAAAAGTAGTCTGCCCAGCATACATATGTAAGTGATTTTGTTATTAAATATTATTACTGTCATGTCTAGGAAATTGCATACACATTAGCATGAGGTTATATGTGAACATAAACATTTAAAAATAAAAGGATTACTTATAAATTATTTGCATGAAATGGGTTTAGCATTGTCATTTTCTTTAGTTTTACAGTCCTAATCAAAATATCGTGAGAAATGGGCTTCTTACATCCTACATAAAAAAGTAACTTATAGGTGGATTTGAAACCTTAATCAGATGTATTCTTTATCTAAAGTCACCACATTTATACCTTGTGCCCTAGAACTAGTTTTGTGATAGGAGGAGTTTCTCCTCTCAGTACTATCAACAGTGCTGAGGAAAGCACACCATAGCCAGGTGTGTTTGTGGTGCCTAAAGCAGCCTAAATTAAAATTTTCAATTTTTTCCTTAGGTAGTGAACAGTGTTTGTGAGTTGCCAAGTGGAGAACAAAGGCAAATTAAAATGACAAAAAAAGAAAAGCACATACTGTGAGCAATTGCAATGTGATCTCTAAACACAATTCAAACCATGCTTCATGTGCCTTATTTCTTTCAATTCACTTCAGTTACACCTTGTACTACAGAATATGACATATGTCAAGTGAATTCTCTGAAGTACTGTCCATGTTGTGGAGGGCTGCAAAATGATGCAAGGCATATTTGCTCAACATAAGACAGTCAAAACTAAATTTTTCATTTTGACCTTAGGTAATGAACAATGATTGCACACTGCTGAGCAGAAAGCAAATGGAAAACTATTTAGAAAATAAATATATGATGAGAAAAAAGCAGAAAGTTAATTAAATACAATGAATGGGTATATGTAGCAATGACCAGAGCAAGAAGTGCATTTAAGTGAAACATTCATCATTCTCACATTTCATAGCAACATTAAACATGTACTTTGTGAAGCACATTATCAGACTTGCAGTTAATGACAAATAATGTTAAAGTGGACAGACAAAAGACCACATGGTATTAGCAATAGTGACAATAGTTGCTTTTTAAACAACACAGTGGCATAAAAAATGTGATTAAATATGTATTCAGGCAACCCTCTGTAAAAGTATCATTTAAGTGGATTCAAACCATGCATCAGATGTCCTTTATCTTTAAGATACCTGCACTTTCACCTTGTGCCACATAGAAAGTTACCTGTGAAGTTTTTTCTTCCCTGAGTGCTATCCAGAGTGCTGATGGCCGTGTAATGGTGCCAGGCTGATTTTCACTACATAATGCAGCCTAAACAAAATCTTTCACTTTTTTCCTCAAACCATAAAAGTGAATTTCATGCTACCAAGTGGCACACAAATGTAGAAGGCAATATTCATCAGAAGCATTCATTCAGATTTTTGGAAAGAACAACATGAGCACACATGAAATGTTTCACACTGCATATGTATGTATGAGCACAGCTAGTACTGCATTACAGTGATACATTCAGCTATCTCAGATTTCATTGCCACATCAGTACTATCATGTATGTGTTACAATATCAGGATGTTAGCTAATGTCATGGGAATGAATGGCACAGTGAACAGCAGAAACGCTTTCATGTTCACACAGCACACATAATTAATATTTACATCATTACAAATGACTTAACTGTCTGCCAATTTTAGTCAATACTGACCTTATTGATTTTCCCACATCTCAAAGTCCTGGATTGCCCTAGTGAGTAACTTATGTGGTCTCTCCAGCTGCTGCATGTGGTTTGCAAGGTACATGCCAAACGGGGCATTGTACTCAATAATGCTTATAAGGGAAGAATACAGGGATGTTATGACCTCCTTGTGCCTTGATGAGATACCCTTACTTATGAGGTAGGCCATGTAGAAAGCTTTCCATACAATGGAAGCAACATGGTGGTCAAAAGTCAGATTGCTAGCAACCTGAGTACCCAGGCAACATGGTGGTCAAAAGTCAGATTGCTAGCAACCTGGGTACCCAAATCCCTCATGACTGATTGCATGCTTAGGATGTTGTTATTAATGTGATAATTTGTGGGGACGGCACTCTCCCTAAAGTGGGTATTCAGCTTGAGGCCATGTTTTGGCATATTACATTTTTACAGGGACATTAGAGGGACTGTAGACTGCAAAAATAATGCAGTAGTTGCAGCTGAGTAGTGAAACCAGTGATCAGATCATTCATATAACAGGATTTTATGCATTGACTTGCTATATTGGGTTGAAATTTTACTTGAAAATAAAAGGAAAAAATAAAAATAAAAAAATCAGTGGTAGACATACCTTACAAGCTGATAATGCATATGGCAGTGCTTTTATAGCAGGGTAAAAACTCTTTACCTGCACTTTGAAAGTACAGTTAAAAGTCATTTCTTGTCCGTTTTAATTTAAGCAATCCATTTGTAATGGTCTCAGTGTGCACCTACTTATAGTGATAGTGATATTGTAAGTTAGCAAGTGGTGGACTTCTGCCCACACTTTATTGTTTCTTAACTTATAAATACTACAATCTCCTTGGATCTACTACCATGTTATCCTACTAGGCATTCAGTGCCCTGTCATTCTTAAAAACACTGTCTAGAATTTTCCATCTGAGTAAAAATGTCATAATTTGTGTATATCTGTTTATTGTGTTTGTTTACATCTGTGTAAAAATCCTTTTATTTGTGTTTTATTTTCTATTTTAAACTGTAAAAATGTAACAGTTTGTTGAATGTCTTTTTGGAGCTTTTCTCCCTGGGTCTCCGCTGAAAATGGACATGTATCCAGTCGGACTATCCCGGTAAACAAATGTAAAATAAATAAATAAATTAGTAAAATTTCCTCAGAGTGCCAGCATAAAAAGCTACAATGTTGTCAATCCTACTAGTAAAAACATGTAACAGTTGCAAAGAAATAATTTACAACAATACGCAGCACACTTAAAAGATTACTGCAGCTAAAATTAAAACAATTTTTACAGTTTTTCCATATAATACTCTTAGCTAAAAAATGTTTCCATACCCTATGTGACACATATCAAACGTGTACCCCATGGCATCAATGCATAATTACCCAAAATAATATCCAGCTTTGAGTATGCTGGAAATTGAAACATTTTCATGTAAACCTGGTGGCTGGGAGGCATTCATCCCAAGTTGTCATTTAAATTCTAAAAATTCTAAGAAGTCATCACTTGCCCCCCCCCCCCCTGCTCACCTAAGTTAACTTGCTCAATAATGCAAACCTTGAACTCGTGTGTGGGGTTGGATTTAATGTGCCTATATAGGGCATTGTTTTCATCTTTCTTATTGATGTCATATATGTGTTGAAATATCCTTTGTCTGCATTTACATTTAGTTTTCCCTATGTAGAATGCTGTGCAAAGTGTGCATAACCCTAGATAAACAATGCCCTTAGTGGAACATATAAACCTGCCACTAGGTTTTATGTACCCAAAGCCATGTATATTAAAGGAAAAACTTTCCATAACATACTTGAATTGATTACAGCTTCCACACTTGACCATTCTCCCCTTATTTTTACGTGTTTCCAGTCTTTCCAGTATCAATTTAAAATGAGAAGCTTTTTTGTATATCCCTGGTCTTTTTCCCACTGCACCAGGGTGGTCCAGGTTGACTTCAAAGATAGCACAATTTCTTTCTAAAAATCTCTCTTAAGTCATCACATTCATTAGTGTAAGTTTACTCCATTCCATTGTTGAACTGATTACCACTTGTTCCCTCTACTGTGTCACCCATTCTATTACTAGGGGTGGTGAGTGTAGCATTAGGCCTTCCTAATAATGGAATAAAGTGCCCTGAGGACCTCTTCCTACAGACTTCATCAAAGATTTTTTCAAAAACAATTCTGGGTATCCCCTCCATACAATCATACCTTTAAGTGTTTCTAATTCCACCTGGAAGTCATCATCTCCTGACACCATTCTTGCTAGTCTCATGCATTGCCCCTTTACAATCGACTTTTCTGGTGTAGTGGATGCATACTCTCAAAGTGTAACAGAGAGTCGGAATAACTAGGTTTCCTGTATATAGTTGAATCAAATCCTCTCTTAACATAATTTTTAGTAAGTGTTATATCCAAAAAATGTACAGTGCCCCCTGAATATCCATGGTGAATTTCAAGAAATCTGTAGTAGCATGCAAATAGTCAAAAACATATCCAATTTATCTACAATATCAATCCAGAAAAAAAAAAAAAACATATCATCTAAAAAATGTCCATAGAATGTCCAACAGTCCTTAAATTCTGAATTAAGCACATAGTTCAATTCCCAATAGGAAAGGACTGTGTTTGCAAACATGGGGGGGACAAGCTGCCCCCATTGCTACTCCTGTCTTCTGCTGAAAGTACTGGTCCTCAAACATTAAGAAGTTGTTTTCTAAGACTACTTCAATGAGTTCCCTGAGCGTATCCAGCTTTCTTTGGCCCAGTGTAGTGTTGTGCCTTAGGTAGTCATAAAACCAGTCTGTACCTATTCTATACAGAACTACAGAGAAGAGATCCTTCACACTGATAGTAGTAAATATAATATCTTCCCTAAAGAAATCATTGGTTATTCTGCTGAGGTAATCCCAAGTCTCTCTTAACCTTCATTCATAAAAATGTCATAGATCCTCCATTGCATCCTATAGTTGATGCTAAGGCATCAAAAACTTTGTGCATTGCAAAATACATTGATTTTTATACAAAAACTGTGTTAAAAACAAATCCTGTCCCGTTAAGAGACTCTTGGGATTTCCACAGCAGAATAACCATTGTTTTGCATTTCTGTGCCATGCAGTCTATGATAAGTCAAATGGGGTCTAAATACCCTTCTTCTTCTTCCTCAAGGTCTGACAGCAGCAGCATCCTGATTTAAATCCTATTGCACATACAGCATTATAATAGCAGCAGCAACCCCTAACATGTATTTTTTTCTAAGTCTAATTGTGTCTGTATTCCAAAGAGTTTTGGCAAAAGCCTACAGTGAATATATAGAATTGCTTTATTGCTTCCTGAATAGCTCTGCCATGTTAGATTGATTAATTAGCATGTACTTCAGCTCTTTACACTTTCATTAGCATATTCTGCTGTTTATCTGTGTTTGGAGTGTACAGCCACTTAATAAATACTAAATTGTATGGTATTGTAAGCTATCACATAGCTGTTAATGAATCCAACCCAATGAAAAGCACACCTGCATGATTAAATGGGAGGCACAGTTATTTTCCATAACACTGAATCTCTGTGAGTAGTGTGGATGGATACATCTTAGTATTTGCATAAAAGCATGCATGTACTTAGTGTGGTGAGATCATATTATAGCTGTTTATGGTTTTATGTATACATATACATTTTTATGTATATATTTAAGTGCATGCATTGATAGCTAAATATATGCATCCCACCCATACCAATAAATGAAAAGAACACACCATTACAGTGAATCTCTGAGAGGTATGGGAATACATGTATTTAGTGAAGTGAGTTCATGTTTTAGCTGTTTATGGTTTTTATATATATATATATATAGAGAGAGAGAGAGAGAGAGAGAGATGCATATACTTAGGTGTATGCAGCGAATCTCTGAGAGCAGTGTGGATGCATACAACGTAGGATTCACATAACGCACATGTATGCACACATAGATTATAGTGGTCACTTCCTGTTTTAGCTGTTTATGCTGATATGCAAACACATACATTTTTGTGTACATATTTAGGAGTATAAACAACAAACAGCCACTTTAGTGAATCACACCATAGACCCCATACCTCTTGAAGAAACCAAGCCAGTCCATGTACATAAAACCAGATGAATTTATTGCCAAAAAATCAAGTTAAGCGCTTTCATCTCACATACAAAATAGAGACTTCTTCAGAACTGAAAAAACACATACTAATCAACTCTTTTATAATATTAATTCAATTGAACAATTAACTTCTCATCAACTAATTACATTCTTACCAATATCTAAAAACATATTAGCATAAAATATTTACTTTACCAAACACTAAAAAGACCGTAAGCATACTATAAAAAGCTTGGTATTAAATTGTTAAATTATAATAAATTATGATAATTCAACAGCTCTCTTCTTAAGAACAGGTCAGGGAAATGTACTCATTAATACCTGGTGGTATACTGGAATGCAATTTGATAATCCAGTAAAATTCTCTTAACTCTAAGGAAAGCTCCCACCACCCACCTCTAGGTTTTATTGGTACTTGTTCCAAAATACCAAACCTAAAACTTATAAAATCCTGACAATGAAGTGAGTGTTTATATAATGAATTGTTGATGTTCCGCTTTGAAATTGCATAAACGTGTTCATAAATTCTAGTTTTAAACTTTCTTTCTGTTTTCCCTATATAATAACTTCCACAGGTCTGGCAGACTGAAATGTATACCAGACCTTTTGTGTTACGATTATCTTTCGCAAGGTTGACCTTGAACCCAACATCCCTTAAAATTATATTGTTGGACTGTATTATATAGGGGCATTGTCTGCAAGTTCCACACTTTGTTGTACCTTTATTAGGTAGAATGGTGAAGCTCATAGATTTCTCAAATAATTTCAGATTTCTATCTGTCTTATAAACAAAATTTGGTTCACTCCCAAAGATGTTCAAAATGTTGGGATTACCTTTGAATATTGTCCAGTTTCTAGAAATTATTGTCCCCACCTCTGCTCCACCCTCAACAAATGGTAGGATCAAACTATCACTAAGCTGGGTGTTTACTTTAGCCTTTGTGATAGTATCAGCCAAGTTGCTTTCTCCTAGTAAGGGCTTATATTTAGTTCCCCATCCTGCCAAAATTTCTGATTTGATGGAGACGAGCAGATTTTTAGGGTAACCTCTATTTGTAAACATATTTGTGACAGTGTCGATTTCTGATTTGAAACTTGTAATATCTGAACACATACGTGTTGCCCTCACTAATTGTCCTTTAAAAATATTTATTTTTGTGAAATTGGAGTGACAGCTTTTGTAGTCCAAATAATTATTGGAAAAAGTCTGTTTTCTAAATATTCTAGAACTGAACATTCCTTGCAATTTATCCTTGGAAAATGTGACATCTAAGTAGTTGATAAAGTTGTCAGAAGGTGTTGATGTAAATTTGAAATATGTACACAGGCCATTAAGGTATTCTAAAAACAAAGCTGGTTGATCATCTGTCTCTTTCCATAAAATACAAATATCATCAAAAAATCTTAACTATGTACACCATTTTGAGGGAGCGTATGTATTAAAAACAAACTTTTCCTCCCCCGCATATAACACCATGTTTGCGTACAAAGGGGCACAACATGCTCCCATTGCTACCCCCTTAAACTGTTTGTAGTATTTTCCCTCAAGCAAAAATAAATTATTCTTAAGGATGAACTCCATTCCCACCATTACAAAATGAATAAGTGTATTGTTGAAATTTGTTAAAGCCCTAGTTGCTTCATAAAATAACTCTAGACCTTCATCTTGGGGAATAGATGCAAACAAGTCTATTACATCAATTGTAGAGAAGCAACAGTCCTTTGAAAACCATAAGTGGTAATCTTTGTTAAAATATCCCATTAATCTTTTAATAAATAATCTACTGGGTCTAGCTCACCTTTAAAAAGTCAGTCAATAAAGATTCCTAAGGAATGCATGGGACACCCCTTAGCAGATATGATAATCCTAAAAGGTTGGTGTTCGATATCTTTGTTAATTTTTGGTATTCCAAAGGCCACAGGTATATACAGATGATCAACACTGAGAAAATTGTACAAATCCTCAGAAATGGCGCCTTGTAAGAGTGTATCCTCAATTAATAGACTCATTTTTTTTTATGCAATGAACACGTTGTTCCTAGAGGAAATTTGGTACTTAGTGTCATCTGAAAATATACAAGAAAGTGAGCTGACATAATCTAATTTATTGAAAATTACAATCCCCCCACCCTTATCAGGCTTCATGATCCTAACTGAATCATTAGCTCTTAATGCCTGTATTAGATCACATTCACCTTTAGTTAAATTAAACATCTTGTTCCTTTTTTTAACATTTTTATTAGACAGAGCTTATTGTACCTCTGTTACACAAATGCTCTTAAATGCTTGAATCACAGTATGTAAAAGGGGATTGAAACAACTCTTTCTTTTTAATGTTCTATTAATTTCTAAATTCCCCGTATTGCCCTGGTCTTGAAACATTAACCTAAAATTGAAATATATTTAGGAGTATACATTGAAATATAGCTAAAGATATGCACCTTTCTATGAATAAATGGCACATGGAAACTTACTATAATTGTGAAGCGCTTGGAGTAGTGTGTATGCATACACCTTACTCTTCAAAAAATAGAATATATGTATTTTAGGTGGTGAGTTTGTGCTCTAGCTGTTATGATCATATGCATATGTTTATTTTTGTGCATATACTTAATTGTGTGCTTCAAGATTTACATAAAGCTATACACACACATATGAATAAATGAGAGGCACAGATAGTTACCATAACACTGAATTTCTGGGAACAGTTTGGATGCGTCCACCTTAGTATTCACACAATAAAGTACATGTATTTAGTGTGATGACTTCATGTTCTAGCTGTTTAGGGTTTTGTGTATACATATACATTTTTATGTATACTGATAGTTGTAGACATCCACATACAGCTATAGATATTCATGCCTGTGTGAATAAATAAGACATACAGATACTTCCCATAACACCAAATCACAGGGAACAATGTGGATTCATGCACTTTAGTATTCACTCAATATCATGCATGCATCTAGTTATATGACTTCAAGTTCTATTCATTGTTATGTACATAATTAGGTGTATGCATTGACACAGAGCTAATGATATGCACATCTTTAAGAATAAATGAGAGACACAGACAACTACATAACAGTGAATTTCTGAAAGTAGTGTGGATGCATGTACATTGGTATTTGCACAATAATGAGCATGTGTTTAGTGTGTTTTAGTTGTGTAGGTTATTAGCAAATATATTCATTTATGTAGATATTCAGGTGTATGCATCAATATATAGCTAATGATATGCACACCTGTATGAATAAATGAAAGAAACAGATACTAACCATAACTGAATCTCTAAAAGCAGTATTTATGCATACATCTTGGTATTTGCACAAAAATGTATATTTATTTAGTATGATGAGTTCATGTTCTGGCACATAACGGTTTTATGGTGACATATATATTTTTATGTACATAATTAGGAGTATGCACCAACATATAGTTAAATATATGTACACCCATATGAATAAATGAAGGACTCAGATATTTATAGTTACAGTGAATTTCTGAGAGCAGTGAGACTACATAGACCATATTATTTACGCAATAATGTGCATGTATTTAGCATGGTGAGTTCATGTGATAGCTTTTTATGGTTTTATGCATACATATATATTTTTATGTGTGTACTTAGGTGTATGCAATGACATATAGCTAAAGATATGCATGCTACCTCTTTGAATTAAGCACAGATACTTACCATTATTCTGAATTTCCCAGAGCTGTTTGGATGCATCCACCTTTGTACTTCCACGGTAACACACATGTACTTAGTGTGGTGAGCTCATGTCCTGTTTATGATTTTATGCTTACATAGACGTTTTTGTGTATATAATTAGGTATATGCATTGACATATACCTTAAGGTATGCACACCAGTATGAATAAATGAACAGCACAGATTTTTACCACAGATGCACGCACCCTATTAAGTGAACGAAACTATAATACTTGGGACACCACAAGATCGAACTTGTATGCTCGAAGTTTTATAATTTCGAACACAAAAAAAAACAATGGACAGAAAGTAACTGTCGTAAGCAGGGGGGAAAGCCCCTCTGCATCTCCCACACCCCCTGCTCTTTAAATATACCAACTCCGAGATCGCACTACAGTGCGGAAAGGGAATATTTCCCTTTACTGCACTGTAGTGCAGTCTCAAAGTTGGTATATTTAAAGAACAGGGGGTGTGGGGGGGTTACAACAGTTTTTGAGCTATTTTTTTTTTTTTTGTTTTTTAATTCAAATTGCTGAAACTTCGAACACTTGTGTTAGATGTTTTCTGGTTCGAAGTTTCAGCAATTCAATAACGCAATAGGAACCCATATTCATTCAATAATATAAGTGAATATAAGTGAATGAATGTGCTGTGTTTATGTTCTAGCTGTCTATGGGTTTATGAATGCATATTTATTTATATGTAGATGCTTAATTGTATGCATCAACATATAGCTAAAGATATGCAGAAATGTATGAATAAATAAGAGGCGCAGGTACCTACCGTAAAAGTGAATCTCTGAGGGCAGTGTGGCTGCGTACACCTTGGTATTCATACAATAACTCATATGTATTTAGTGTAGTGAGTTCATGTTCTGGTTGCTAATAGTTTAAATATATATGTATGTATTTTCATAGGTGCATGCATCAACATAAATGAGAGGCACATATATTAATCATAATGGTGAATCTCTGAATGCAATGTGGATGCATACCTCTTGTATTCATACTATATGGCATATGTATTTAGTGTAGTGAGTTCATGTTGTGGCTGTTAATGGTTTAATGTTTGTGTGTGTGTGTGTGTGTGTGTGTGTGTGTGTGTGTGTGTGTGTTTATATATATATATATATATATATATATATATATATATATATATATATATATATACAGATATATATATATATTTATATATATATATATATATATATATATGGGTCTACTACCATAGATCAAAATTACACTATTTTGAAATACGATAGTAGTGTCCCACTATCCCACTAATGCGAAAGTGCACTTCAATGAAAGTCCCTAAGTCGAATGGGACATTTCCTGCACTGTGGTGCGGTAGTGATGGACCTTAAGCTTAGGGCTTGGGTTAAGGATAGTGGATGGCTAGTAGGGCTATCCACTATCTTTAACCCAAGCCCTAACCCTAAGGTCCGTGACTACCACACCACAGTACAGGAAATAGGTCCGTAACTACTGCTCAGTGGAGGAAATACAATTTCCTGCACTGTGGTGTGATAGTCACGGACCTTAGGGTTAGGGCTTGTGTTAAGAATAGTGGATAGCCCTACTAGCTCTCCACTATCTATTACCCAATCCCTAACCCTTCATTCGTTCTAGTGACTTTCAAGAAAGTGCTCTTTCGTTGAAGTGCACTTTCGCGTTAGTGGGACACTACTATCGTATTTCAAAGTAGTGTAATTTCGATCTACAGTAGTAGACCCATATATATATATATATATATATATATATATATATATATATATATATATATATATGTATATATATATGCATTTTCATAGGTGTATGCATCGGGTCTATATCATAAGCACGAATGCTTAGGTTGTCGAATACGGCATGATCGACACCTAATAAGCGAACCGCGAGTACACCGAATGCTGGAAACAGTGAAATTCAAAATCCCGATTTGGCATAGTCAACCCTTCTGTGGTGTAGCTCCGTAAGGTAAGTGTGCGATAGTTACGGACCTTAAGGTTAGGGTGCGGGTTAAGGTAAGTGCATAGATAGTAATGTATGTAAGGGTTAGAAGTAGGGTTTGGTTAAGTGTTTGTGTGTGGGTTATTTATTTTGTTTGGGTATAGCTTATGAAGGTAAGTGTGCGATAGTTACAGACACTAGGGTCAGGGTGCATGTTAAGGTAAGTGTATAGAAAGTAATGTATGTAAGGGTTAGTGTAGGTTTAGAAGTAGGGTTTAGGTTAGTGTATGTATGTGGTTTATTTATTTTGTTTGGGTGGGTAGTATGTAGCGAGCGGTGTAGTGGGAAGTGTGTTTTGTTTTTGTTAGTGGGTGGAAAGGTGTTGGCCAAGTAAAAGTATTCGATGATGTGTTTTTCTGCGTTGTGAGGTTTCGCTGACTTGTGCGTTCACTGAATAGGTGTCGATCATGTTGTATTCGACAACCTAAGCGTTCGCACATATACTATAGACCCATATGCATCAATATAAGTGAGAGGCATATACAGTATCCATAATGGTGAATCTCTGTGAGTAGTGTGGATCATATACTTTGGTAATAACACAAAAATGTATGTGTACTTACTGCAATGAGTTCATGTTCCAGCTGTTTAGGTTTTTTTGCAAAGATATAAATTTTTATGTATTATCCACTTCAATGTGTGCATCAACATACAGTTAATGATATGCACATCTGTATACCTAAATGAGAAGCACAGATACTTACCATAACAGTGAATCTCTGGGAGCAGTGTGTATGTATACACCTTAATATTTAAACAATAATCTATATGTATATAGTGTGATGAGTTCTAGTTGTAGATGTTTATGGTTTTATGCTTACATATACATTTTTATGTATAAACTTAAGTACATTTGATAATATAACTAAAGATATACACACCTGTATGACTTAATGTATGTGAGGCAGATACCATAACAATGAACCTCTGAGAGCAACGTGGATGCACACATCATTATACTCACATAATAATGTATATGTATTCAGTGTGGTGAGCTCATGTTCCAGTTGTTTATGGTGTTATGCATACAGTGCATTTTTATGTATAAACTTATGCCTGTGCATTGACATATAGATAAAGTTATGCACATATTCCTCTCAACTATCTAGATTTTCAAGAAATGTCCAGATTCTTTCCTCAAATTTTTCACCTGTTTCTCTTTAAACTGTGGTTTTCTGGCAAATCACTAGAAAATCATTGTGGACTGAAGTCAGAAAATAATGGCAGACATTTGAGTTTTAGACGTTACATCCTTCAGAAAAATCAGGATTGTACAAAATCTGTTATTCTATCAACTTTCTAAGGTTGTAAGAACAATATTTAAAACATGTCCCTATTTTTGGGCCTTTGTCCCACCATTCTTTGGGGCTTTGTCCACATTTATTGCTCTAAGAGGTTGAGAGGTATGTGAGCACACTTGTATGAATTAATGAGAGTCATAGCTACTTAACATAGCCCTAAATATCTCAGATTAGTGTGAATGCATGCACTTTAGTATTCATAAAGAAATGTGCATGTATTAATGTGGTAGGTTTATTTTATAGCTATTTATGGTTTTATGCATACATATGCAGTTTTATGTTTATACGTAGGTGTGTGCTTCGACAGGCAGCTAAAGATATGTACACCTGTATGAACAAATGAGAGGCACAGATACCATAACAGTGACTCTCTGACAGAAGTTTGGATGCTTACACTGTGGTATTTGCACAATAACGCACGTGTGTTTAGTCAGGTGAGTTCATGTTATAGCCGTTTATAGTTTTGTGCATACATGTACGTTTTTAAGTAAATACTTACGTATAAGCATTGGCATATAGCTAATGATATGGAAACCTATATGAATGCATGAATGAATGAGAAGCAAACATACTAACCATGACAGTGAATTTCTGAAAGCAGTCAGTGTGGATGCATACCATAGTAATCATACAATATCGTACATGTGTGTAGTGTGGTGACCTCTAAAGCTAGCTATGAAAACAGAATTGCAGCAGATAGTAAAGATAACAACAAGGCCTTCTATAGTTATGTAAAGAATCTCCATGGCAATACCCAGATTTGCTCTGAGCTACTGCACAATGATACCTCCTATACCGAGCCAACAGGTATTGCCAATATACTGGCCGACAGATTCAGTGCCAACTTTACCCTTCTCTCCCCCTCAGGACCAATCACAATACCAGTAGATTGCCAGGCACCCAGTATTACTGCTGCACAAAATAAAGAAACACTGTCCAAGGCCAAGAATACAACTTCTATGGGACTTGACAGTATCCCTGGCTGTGTTCTACATGAACTACAGAGTGAACTGGCACCTCACCTGTGTGCCCTATTCAATCACAGCCTCACCTCAGGCTTTGTTCCTACCGAATGGCACACTGCTACAGTCATCCCTCTCCTCAAAGGAGGAGTGACTACAGACCCTGGGAACTATTGCCCCATTAGCCTGATGAGTCTGATATGCAAAGCTATGGAACGCATCATCATGGACCTAATAAACAAGGATATAGGGAATCTCCAAACTCTGGATCCCACACAGTCTGGTTTTGTGAAGGGTAGATCATGCCTGCTCAACTTGGTCGACATCTTTGAGTCAGTCACCAGAGCTGTGGATGAAGGCAAGGTGGTTTATACACCCTACCTTGATCTGGCCAAGGCCTTTGATACCATTCCCCACTCTGGAATCATAGAAAAACTCACAAAGCTAGGCATCAACCCCTATATCACTAGGTGGGTTGTAAACTGGCTTACAGATAGAACCCACAGTGTGAAAGTAGCTGACTCCAAGTCACACTGCTGACCAGTCATGAGTGGAGTCCCACACAGTTCGGTCCTGGGTCCTCTCCTGTTTGGTATCTACTTCTCTGAAGTCCAGACCAACATGAAGGGACTCTGGCTGACAAAGTTCACAGACGATTGCAAGTTGGGAGCTATTATTAACTCCCCAAGTGATGTTGACATCCTACAGAAAGGCCTCAAAGAGACCAACGACTGGTGTCAGAACCATGGCCTTAAGCTCAATGCCAAAAAATGTGCCATCATCCCCTTTGAGAAAAACTCAGTTCCCATGAATTACCACACTGATGGTAGCCCACTGAACACAGAAGGTGTTATAAGAGATCTAGGAACACAGGTTGACAGCTGACCACAACATTGCCACTGTGGTCAGAAAGTCCTTCTATGTGACACATATCATTACCAAGGGTTTTGCATCTGGGAAGAAAGAGGTCATTGTCTCCCTCTACTCTTCCCTCATTAGGCCAATCATCGAGTACAATGCCCCATTTGGCATGTACCTCCCTAGACACCTGCAACAACTGGAGAGGGCACAAAAATACCTCACAAAGAGGATCCTAGGCCTTAAACGCTTGCCCTATACGGACAGACTCAAAAAACTCCAACTATTCTCTGTCTCATATCGCCTACATAGAGGCGATCTCTGCTTGACTTACAAAGATGTGTCTGGCCCAGCTCTTTTAGAAATGCTACATCTAAAGAAATCCCAATCTCTCCACACCACATGCTCCAGAGACCTCAACCTCATTACCACAATCAACAGAATGTGCTGAAGAAGTTCATAACTCAGAGACTGCCTATGCTATGAAATATACTTCCCATACATGTCAAACAGAGCACCTCACTGGCCCTCTTCAAGAGAAATCTTGATGAGTGGATGGGAAATAGAAAATTCACCCTGGGGATCACTCCAGTGGCTCTACTCGACAGAGGCACTGGGAACTAAAGTCGGGTGGCATGATGCCAGGGTAATCTCATGGGCTAGGCTTTTAAGGGCTCCAGGGCCATTAGCCTGGTAAACACCTATGACCCTAAGAACCTATAATAATGAAGAAACAGTGAGAATTACCATAATGATGAATCTATGAGAGGTGGTCTGATGCATACACCCAAGTACAGGCACAAAAAAGTATATGTCTGCATAGACATACAACAACTATAAACAAAGTTTGAAAGAAAATTAGAAACTTGAGACTTACCCTAGCAATGATTCTCTGAGAGATGCTTGGCTGCACAAACCTAATTATTCCTACAAAATACATTGTATGTATAGATACACAGCTATAAATAAGACCACCTGCATGAACAAATGGGAGACACAGAGACATATTATTGCAGAGAACTTCTGAGTGGCATTTGATGCACACAGATATTCACACAAAAGTATACATGTATGCATAGACATACACACACACACACACACACACACACATATATATATATATATATATATATATATATATATATATATATAGGTCCCTGACAGAAGACTGAATGTTCACAACACAGACCCCCACATTATAAAAAAATCAAGAAACCCAAATGTTATGAGCTGTTATTGTGCAGGATTGCTGTATGATGTGGATTAAGGTTTTTCCCTTTTCCCCACTTTAGTGCAATTTTAGAGTTTGTATATATAGCCACTAGGGAGTATGGGGTGCACAAACCTCAATGCAGAAAAAGAAGCATTTGTGACCTTGGTGCTGCTTATGAGTTTCTGGGTTTTTGGTGATGTGGGTTTGGTATTTTAACTTTCGCTGTTGTCTGTCAGGGATATAAGAGTCTCCTTCAGTAGACTGACTTTTTGGAATGTTGAACTTTAAAAGGTCGAGATCATAAGATCAACTTTTGGAAAAGTCAATGTTCTCTACAGAGATCTGGGTACATCGGGGATTGGGGAATTTATTCTTTCCCTACTGTTGTGCAGTCTCAGAGTTGGTATATACAATTTGCAGGGGGTGCAGGGGTGCAGAGGGGCCTCCCCCTGCAAAAACATACATTTTTATTGTTTTTTAGTTTTCAGTGTTAAAGAATATCGATCATATGGTTTTAACCACATGCAGTTCAATGTTCCATAACTTCAATGTTATAATAGGGATAAGTATATGTAGGTATGGGATACCTGAATGAATGACAGTAAGCCAACACCTGTCTGATAAACACCATTTGATCAATGTAGACAGATGGTCAACAGGTGTGCAATATTGACAATCTCTGGGTAAGGGAATATTCCATTTCCCTCAGGATTGTGCGATCTCACAGTTAGAATATATATATATATATATATATATATATATATATATATATATATATATATATAAACACTTTATATGCTCGAAATCCTGAAATATCGAATTTCAGAATCTCGAGCCCATAAAGTGAAAAGGCTAAAACATCGAACACCCAGAAGTGCAAAATTCAAAATCTCGCATTTCGGAGATGTTGAATTAGCAGTTCTGGTGTTGCGCTGTGTTCATGGATTCAGGTAAGTGTTTATGTTTTAAGTGTTTTGGGTAGGGGCTGTAGTGTGTGTTAGTGTGTTTTGTTATTATGGTGTGTGTGTGTGCGAGGGGGATGTAGCTTGTGTGGTGGTGTTTCTTGTGTTTGTGTATGCAGTGAGACCATGGAGTTAGTATATTTAAGTGGGGGGGTGAGGGGGTGCAGGGGGCTGCTTGTACATAGGACTGGGTTGTGTGTTTGTGGAGAGGAAGGTGTGTGTATCTGTATGTGTGTGCTGTGTGTGTGGCACAGAAGTCACGATTTTGAATTTCACGCTTCTGGGTGTTTGATGTTTAAGCCTTTCCACTTTGTGGGCTCGAGATTCTGAAATTCGATATTTCAGCATTTCGAGCATATAAAGTGAATCCATATATATATATATATATATATATATATATATATATATATATATATATATATATATATATATATAATTAGCAGGGAGGGGTGCAAACCCACCTACAAGGGGAATTCAAGGGGGTTGCTTGCCTGCAAATACACTTGTTATTGCTTTAGTCCACTGTGGGGTAATCCCTGTGACATCAGTCTAGTGGGTGTCAGTATACTGCCCATTCAATCAAGTGCCCAACACCTATATATATATATATATATATATATATATATATATATATATATATATATATGTGTGTGTGTGTGTGTGTGTGTGTGTGTGTGTGTGTGTGTCTGTGTGTGTGTCTATTTCAAACTAAAATAAGTTTGAACAATAAGACTGGCCAAAACAGCTTGACTCAAAAAGATTCAAATACAAAAGTCTTTCAATCACAAGATTTGAAGTAAAACAAAAACTGTTTTCCAGCACAAGCTACCACCTGCAAGTTATATATACCAACTCTGAGATCACATTACAGTGAGAAAAGGGCGAATTCCCCTTCCCAGTGCTCCTTCATCATGCACCTAAACAGAGGCAATATTCAAAATAGTTCATTTTTAAACTCTGCAGCCAGTAGGTGGCTGGACACCTACTCCTATGTTTCTGCATAGCAACCATATGAGTGCATAGACATACAGCTGAGCAGGCAAAAACAAGCAAACTGTCAACAGAAATTGAAGTGTTAACAAGCTTATCTTATAACAAGTAAACATTCAGAGTAGTGGAAGCTCTCCTTGCCTCACAAAAGCAATTAAAAAAAAATTGCAAATGAAAAAATACTACTAGCAGGTAATACTGCTCCCAGTTTTAGCTTAAAAGATCTAACAATGTCACTTCCTTAGAGTTGGGGGGTTGTAAAGGTGGCCAAATTTAGTAATTCAGTAACTCGGGTATGCATTGTGTCACAGCTCAGCAAAAGTAGCCTTTTTTTCGGAAAGTTAAAAAAAATTACATTTGTAAACATCCATAATACATTTCAGCTAGATACAATACACACTTCAACTTTACATAGAATAGAAATTGAGTCCCCCAACAATGTTAACATATTACAAGAAGGGCTAACACAGACAAATGACTGGTGCAAAAGCCACTGTCTAAAACTAATTGCAAAAAAATTGCTTTATTATCCCCTTAGGCAAAGTGGAACTCCCTGCTAATTACAATATTGACAGCACCCCCCCCCCCAAGTTCAAACTCAGTGATGCGATATCTGGGAACACAGGTAGATAACAATCTAAACTTCAACCACCAAGTTCCCACAGTGGTAAGGAAAGCCTTCTAAATTGTGCATGTTATAAGTAAAGGCGTTACATCCAGGTCTAGGGATGTTATAACTCCACTGTACTCAACCCTCATCAGACCATTCATAGAGTACAATGCTCCCTTCTGCATGTACCTCACCAGATACCTACAGCATCTGCAGAGACCACAGAGTTTTTTCACCAAGAAAATATAGGGCCTCCAAACCATGACTTATGTGGATAGGCTGAAAGCCCTGTAACTGTACTGTGCATTGCATAGGCTGATGAGAGGCAACTTGTGCCTGGCCTACAGGGTAGTCTCTGACCCTGTCTTATGGAAAAGCTGCACATACACAAGTCAAATGGCACAAGAGTTACTCATTCTAGAGATCTTAACCTAGTCTGTGACATTAACAGAACATGCTGGAGGGAGAGATATATCTCCCAGAGATTGCCGTTACTCTGAAATAAACTTCCAATTCACATGAAGCAGAGCTCATCACTGACCCTGTTCCAGCACAACCTGAACAAATGGATGGGAGACCACAAATTCACCTCAGGGTGGTACCAGTGTCACTCATGGTCGGGGTAGTCAGTGTTTATCATAGAATCATTCTGTGAATTATGTTCATCTAACCAAGGACAGTTGAGGAAATTCTGGATTAACATGGCTAGGCTTGTAAGGGCTCTAGGGCCACTAGCCTAGTAACCTCCTATGAACCTATGAACATGTTGCTGTACAACTGTGACAGTGCACAGTTGAATGGATGACATTACCACTGTTTATTAACTGGACATTTATGATAAAAAGTGGTCGAAGTGTACAATCACACTGTACAGCTGCACATCATATATGTAGTTGAAGAGTGGTATACACAATATGAGGGTGAAAGATGCACTCACAGCTGGCTTCGAACATCCTAGATATGTTGTTACACAATGTACAGATCAAAGTATCAAAGTCACGTAACACAGGAGAGTTTGCAATCCATCTGTGAGATACTGCAGTTATAGTAACATTATGTAATCATTGTGTGGTCCAAAAGTTATTTTCCCTGGGGATGTTAGAATTTGCTAGTGGAGTAGTGTGTCACTGTAAATCCATATTATAAGTGAAAGTGTCCATAAAGCTGGTTGTGAGGTGGCCAGTGGTATGTGACAGGAATAGCAACCACACTATTTAAGCAGCAAAGGACTCAAACCACCAACCTATCGAGTTATGCAATCTAGATATCATTTTATCAGCAGCGCACAGCAGAGGAGAATACTTAGTACAAGTGAGCCATACAGCATCTAAAAAGGGATGACATCAGCAGTGTATTGGTAAGGAGATGTGTTTGGTAAAATGACTTTAGCAGCCATCTGGGGTTGTAATAGTTGCCACTGCAAATGCATGTAAACCAATCCTTAATTCATTTATAGCCAAACATGCACTCTTGTGGAAGTTAAGCACTGCTATATTCAAACCTCCTACCTATCTATTTACACATTCAACAGAATATTGTAATAAATACAAGCACCACAGGGGATGTTTAACTCTGAGGAGGACACAGTGCACTTTTATGATGATGACCTCATCACTATATTGTAGAGAGGGTGTTTCTGGAAAAAAGTGGGATAAGGGACTTGTGTGCAAATTTAAATGCATTTTTCACAACAAGAGAACTAGATACAGCACAAAGCGTTACACACACACACACACACGTTTCCCATGTCAAGCATTGAACCTTCTACCTATTTACACATTCCAGAGGATAGTGTAAGAAATTCTAGTGCCACAGGAGAAGTCTGACTTTTAAGGGGAGAGTTGTTATGATGGCCTCATCAGTGTGTTGCAGAGAGGATGTTTCTGAAAAGAAAAGTGGGATAAGGGAGCTGTGTGCAAATTTAAATACATTCTCCTTAGGGGTAGTGGATATAGCATAAAGCGTTACACACACACACATTTCCAATATTGAGCCTGGAACCTCTTACTTATCTTGTTTCACAATTTAGAAAGCACTGTATTAGCCACATGTGCCAATGAAGTCTGACTATTAAGCTGACAGAGTGCAGTTTTTTCAGGATGGTCTCATCACTGTTTTACAGGTAGGATGTTTCAGTAAAGAGTGGGGTAAAGGAGCTGTCTGAAGAGTTTAATGCATTCTTCTCATGGAAAGTAGATACAGCACCAAGCATTGCACACACACACACACACACACACACACACACACACACACACACACACACACACACACACACACACACATACACACACATACACACACACGCACACACACACACACACACACACACACACACACACACAGCACTGAGGCTCCTACCTATCTAGTTACACAATTTAGAGAGCACTATATTAGCCGCAAGCAGCACAGTAGAAGCTATGTACGTACACAATCTAGAGCATACACAAGCACCACAGGAGATGACTCAATTTAACACTATGAAAAAGCACATTTTTACTTCTTGTAAACCCACTGTTTGGGACAGATGGTACTGTGCATCACAGGTTGCGCAACACATGCATATGTGTGCACAGGAAAATGTAGCATCACTATGAATGTTACATATAATTACATAATTCTCTACTACAATTTAAATGCTGTCGTTCATGCACATTGCATCATTGACATGTTTAACATCAAGGGATTCCATCAACATTCACTGTTGTAAACCAATGGATTTTCAGTCAAACTTTCCTGTAACTTCATGTCAGGATGATTCCACATTTGCATTGTCTCATACTTAAACAATGTGCATTAATAAGACAAACATGCAAGTTATACTTAGGACAGTGCACTGCAGAATAACATTGATGGATTGTATGAGAATAGGTTAACCAAACTTGTAACATAGCTGCAAGTGTAAACACCGTAGAGCAGACATACATCAAATGATTGAACTGAATCAACCTCATTCTGAAATTAAGATTGCTGTAGACAAAATTAATACAGACATACAAATTTTGTGCAACTTAAAACAATAATTTTGTCATTTTCTTCTTTTTATATTGCTCTTCGGGCACATCACTGCCAAGCTGAATTACACTGGCAAAGCATTAGCACGGGTAATCATATTTTGAAGTGTAGAACTTAGAACTGGAATAAGCAGTACTCTATGTTGCTTGGTGCTGACTTTTGCACAACGCTCAGTATAAAACAGGCTTCACAATAGGGAGCAGGCATATTAATATAGCAGCATGATAAGGATGTGTTGTGGAAGCATATAGACAAAATTCTTTACAGTCACAGGAATCTAACAAAACATTCTGAAACATATTTTCAACCATCTGGATTTGAACATTTAGTGCATTGAAAGAAAAACATTTATACTTAAATATTGTCTAAGTACACCCTGTAGGAAGTCATACTTCTAATAGTTCACAATTGACAGCAGATTTCAGCAAACATGAATGCATGTATGTATGTATGTATGTATGTATTTATCTTCATTACCATATTGACCACTGTAATCTGTACATCCAACTCTTCAGCTTGTTGAAAACTACATTAAACTGAATAAACATAGCTAAGCACAGCAGCATGAAGCACAACAGAGTATTGCAGCCAAAGGCAATAAAATCACAAGCTATTGCCATGATCTGCTTACTTGCATTTAGCCTTATTTGTATTTACCACCCAGCTCCAGATATTGTGCAAATGCAGAAGTGGAAGTGTAATGATACAGAAGGAAGAAGATGCATCAACAGGTTGAGATGGAGGCAGGGACATGTAAGCATTATCTCATCACACTACAAAGGGATTACTACTGCACAATGTTTAAATAATGCAATTGAAGCACACTGACAACTTACTGAAGTAGAGTGATGACAGAGATAGAAACAAATGCAGAGAGATATAGCAACAATATATCTTGGGGGTATGTAGGAACATTAGTATGTTGTGTTACTCTTACTTATTAAATCATCATTAATTTGTCACGGTCTGTACAAAAAATGCTTGCTATATGTAGGAGTAGAAGAGAGTTACAGACATGAAAATATAAGCAGAATAAGATTGGCTTAATAAAGTTGTCTTGCTGTTATTGCTGCAATGTTTTTGCAAAAGATGGCTTGTGCATTGTTCACGATATGTTAATGAAATGTTGTATTTAGAGAGAAATAAATATGTTTGCAGTTAAATATATGAAAGTAAATGAAATGTCATGAATTAATACAAAGACCTACAGCTGTAATCAAACACGTGACACCATGCAAAAATATCAGTCTACAAACAGATTAGCTCTTTAAGCCACATACGAACTTCTAATTTATCAGATCCAGCAGCCTAAGAACTGTTACATTCATTGTTTCACAGCACTGCCTTTAGTCTTCCTTTACTCTGCACTATCACATCACAGCAGATTTAAGCAACATTGCACAAAAGTAACTAGACCATTGCAGATTAAATTGAAGTCTTGATCTTTTGTAATAAGAAGTAAACAGCCTTCACTGTCACTCAGCACTGCAGTACTATGGGAACCTCCATGCAAATGCTGAAGACATACAGTGAAGGTTTTTACAGAGACCATATACGGCTATGTGTGTTATGTATGAATTTATTTTTTGATCAGATTAAATTTGTGAAAAAAGGGTGGCTAGTACAGTAGTGAAAATGGGGTTGGCAATCAGACAGTAGAACACAGGGGAAAGAATACAGGAATTTGCAGGAGGGTCATGGGAGAGCACCATATCTATCCACTTCTTCACAACATAAATGCACAATTGTATACACAATTTCATAATTTTGGAGAGTCATCACCCCAATGATAGGAGTCAACAACAGAATAATGTGTGGCCAGCTAGACCAAATTAGATGTGCCAGGATGATAACTAAGTGAAATAGAGATCTATTTTATGGGGTGTGATATATGTATATCTATATATCTATATATCTATATCTATACATATATTGTGAGACATGTACCCATTTATTTATTTATTTATTTAATTTGGGGGGTATTAGAAAAAGTGCTTAGGATTGAGAAGTTCAGGTAAGTAGGGTAGGTTAGGAAGCATGCACAGACACACAGGACATACAAGACAGACATGGATGGTGTTGGAGACAAAAGGATGAGAGACACAGTGACTGAAGATAAGTAGGGGACATTGTCAGCTCACTCACGTCCAGTTTGAGAACAGTGAAAATCTAGTCCTCGCCCTCAGAACTGTCATCAATTTATCTTGCAGCAGCTCCCTGGGTCACTGTTGGACATGGCATCACCTTTGCAACCTGACATAGGACCTTCACAACCTTGCTGATATGTGCATCAAGGACCCTCTCCATAATATTCTCCACCAGTCTTGTCAGCTTTGACCAGATGACAAAAATGTCACCTCCACTAGTACTGCTCCTGGAGTGGACTACTGCACCAATAGCCGGGGCAGAGCTACTTAATGCATTTGAAGCAGGTAGGGCAGGGGTTGTGGAGACAACACTGACAGGTTGTGAACCCAAAGTGCTGGGTGACTGTGCTGCCTTCTGTGGCGGTATGGTGGGCCAAGTTGTAGAGGGTAGTGTACCTCTCTATGCTGTTGGTCATTAGTTTTTCAGCAGTAGGTTATGCAAACAGTACATGCTAAATTCCTACTATTAAGTAATAACCTGGCAAAATTTCAATCTTTAACCATAGGAACACTGCTGCCTACATGGAACTGTTCACGGAAACCCTATATAAGCATGTTAATAGCTGCACATAGGCAGCAGTACTCAGCAGAAAGAAGTACAGAACTAACTCAAAAAACAAGCCACCTTGGTAGAATCACAACATCAGTAGGCTGCATATCAAAAGGAAGAGAATCATGACAAAGATTAGGAGGTGCAGCACCCAGTCGGGTACAAGTACTCTCATTAAACTAAACTATCAACTCAGGGGACAAATAAAGTTGACCAAAGCCAAATTTGAGGTAAATTTGGCCTCTGAGGCCAAGGACAATCACAAGGCATTCCTTAGCTATGTCCACAACCTCAAAGGCAATACACAATTGTGTGCAGAGCTCATTGTTAATAGACAAGGGCTTTTCCTCAGATCTTTGGTAGAAGATGGAAGTCATAAAACAATAAAACACTTCCAAGACAATACAGAAAGTTCCCTAGTACAGATAGTCTGTCTCTAGTTGCCATAAAGTAATTTAATTTCAGCTATTTTTTCTGAAGTTTGTTAGACTGGAGTTAACCTCCTGTGTTCCAATTTCCCCTGTTAAAATATATACATTTAAACAGTTACAATATGCATGTACATTTCTATTCTATTCCATTCCAGTACAGCATGCTGTGGTTACATTTTAAGCAAAAAGCACTTTATAAAATATCTTTTCAACACACATTTCAATACAAACCTAGTTTGATATATACATGACATACAGTTCTAATGCATTTGTAACACAAGCATCTTATATTAATTATGTTGATATTCACAAATGACATATAATTATTTACAAATTTCCAGATAGCTGGGCTGACAGTATTTCCTTTTGTCACACTATCATGTATAAATTAATTTAAAAATTAAAGCTTCATATTAGAACATGGAAGTAAATACTGCCCCCTCCAAAAAAAAGTAAAGAAAATGAAAGGCAAGTGTACAGGTCATGTAACTGAGTGGTACATTACAGCATTAACCAAAGCAATGTACACTTTTCCAGTAAAAATGGCTGAAAGATTTATTGAATGTTCACTTGTGTAGAGGGCAATCAGTTGTACATCACAGGCTTAACACATCACTCTTATGTGATAACTTGCCAAATGGGCATAGAAGAATTTCTATAATGTCATGTTACATTATTCACAAACATTTGTAATGTACCAAATAACTGAAAAGCATGCTTATGTCACCAGCAAAGGATAAACATTGCATACACTAAGCTATGTGTGTATTGCAAAATGCAATCCACCAGTAAGGATGAAATTCAGCATTTTGTAAAAAACAACAGCTTTCTTTGCATCAGGTTAGTTATGACATTAGAAACATCTTGCAAGCAATTAGCCACATGCAACTCTCTGAATAAACAGTCTCCCCTACCATGATACACATTTCCTTGCCTAAACAATTACCTTGATATAATGCAGATTGAGCACTGTAAATATGCCATTGACGTATGAACTCATTAGCATTCATGAATTCTAAAATCTGCACTAATTGGAGGGAATGTAAACATGGTGTTATGATCTACATGATTGCATGCACATACCCTACCTCTGCAATGATAAGCACTGAGAAGTGTTACCTGATAAGTACTTGGAAGTGTGAATGATTAATCTGACTGCAGTATCAATCAGGGTGTGTCAGGCAGAAGGGACTTACAAAAAATGTTGTGACTACCATTGAGTGACTTAGGAGAGGAACACTCCTGACATTGATATGAATTATTTATGACAATAGTTTTTATCTCTCAATACAACTGTGTTTGTATTTCTAAGGAAGTAGATTACTCATTGAAACATATATCAACTATGAGGCAAAGTATTTAGCAGTCTTATTAAAGAAGCATAGATCTGGGAATGATGGTCACAAAATAAACAGAAGTAAAGAGGTACAGTGTCCTTTTTATTTTATATTGTGTGAAGAAAGATTATCTTCTCTGTTGCCAGTAATACAGCCATCCTCACATCTAACTGCAAATCACACAGAAAAAAAGGTCATGATTTCTTTCTGTCGCATTTGTAATGTCAAGTGATACTATGTCACATACTGAGTATAGGTAACATCTTTTTATCTTCACAGTATAATGTGTGTGACATGTAGAGTTGAGAATCTGAAATGTGTCTTGTGAATGCCCTGGTGTCCTGGGGTTCTAATACAGAGATGGCTTTGTTTGTGTGAATATAATGATGTTTAAATAAGCACATGTTCATGTTGAAATACAACCAGGTTGAAGACATATCAGAAATGCACATTTAACTACTTATTTCATAGTGATCCCTTTATGTCAGTAGCCCTTTTCCTTTCCTTTTCTTTTCTTTCATCATTTGCATGCCAATTTGCCGTTGTGCATTCTTGACTGGCAGCTGTGCCCAGTAGTAAACTACAGTTCACTACCTATGAAAAAAGTGAAAAAAATAATTTAGACTGCCTTCTGTAGGACAAACAAGCCTAGCAATGGTATGCAGCAGTCAACACTTTGGCTAGTACTTATTGAAAAAAAAATCCAACTGTCAGGTAACTTTCTCTTTGGCAGAAGGTGTAACTGCAGTGATCTTATAAAATAAAAGCAGCTGATGCGGGGTTCAAATTCAGTAAAGTGATAGTTTTAAAGAAGGGCGTCTGAATACATATTTACACACATTTTTTAAAATCATTCTGTTGTTGTTTGAAAATCAAATTTTTCCAATATTGCTAACAATGTGTCAGCTTTTGTCTGTCCCCTTTACCATTATTTGGCAGTACCTACAGTCCTGATAATATCTGTCAGAAATTAATTAAAGTTCTGATGTGTCAAGGAGATGTGAGGTTTAATGTGTTAATTTAATGCACTTCTTGCTATGGTCATTGCTGGATATACCCTATGCTTGAATTAAGTTTTCCTTTCAGTTTTTTTCCTCTGTATTTTTTTTTCTTAACATCTTTTGCATTTGCTCTCTGCTCAGCAGTATGCAAACACTATTCACTTCCTAAGAAAAAAGTGAACATTTTAATTTAGGCTTGATGATAGTACTTAGTGAATAAATTCCACCTCTCAGCTAACTATCCCTGTGGCACAAGGTATAACTGAAGTGACTTGAAAGAAATAAGGCAGCTGATGCAGGGTTCCCATCAAGTTAATTGATAATTTTACAGAGGATGGTCTGAATACATATTTACATGCATTTGCTAAATCACTGTAACACCTTCTCTGTTTCTTTATGTACTCCAATGTGTCTTGTAAGCCATTACTGTGATTCCAATTGAGCAAATGCATTTGACAAAGCTGTGCTTCTTTGCACACAAGCTGTTACATGTAAGATCTGAACTGGGCACCAATTCAGACCCATATTTCTGGCCTGACTGTTGCAGACATAGCTGTCAAATGTAAATATGGTGTTACATTTAGAGCAAAGGTGGGATGTTGTGGAGTCCAGGATTTTTGCAACACTTCTCATGAACTGCTACAGCTGGAAGGTACAGCAGGAGGGATATACCAAGCTTCAGGATAAGGCAGAGGTTCTGAATAGCTTGGCCAAGGCTTTTTCCAGTGCAAGTGGCATCACACACACACTGGGGAGCAGCGCAACCACTACTACAGTGAGAAGAGACACAACAGGGATGTCTTGAGTTGATAGGAGGATGAATTTTAGACTGCAAACACCCCTCAGTTGTGTAAGTATAGTGACCCATAACTTGTCTATGATATAGCATTAATTAACCAGCCACTACAGCTGTTCATTACACTTTCATATGCAAATATATACATATACATATATATATATGTATATATATATATATATATATATATATATATATATATATATATATATATATATATACTTTATTGAATCCCATTTCATCAAACCTCACTTCATCAGTTGTCATTATATCTAACTCCTGGAACTATGAAAAGGAAACCCTGGGAAAGGAACCATTCAACCACCAGGACAAAACAACAAACGGAAAAACAACCCCCCCACCTCTGAACTAAATTCACCAACTCTGAGATCACATGACAGTGGAGGAAGGGCAAAGTTTACCACAGTAGCCAAGTGTTTCCTTTCCCAGGGTTCCTTTTTGAAGTTCTGGAGGTCAATATAATGAGAGTCGATGAAGTGAAGTTCAATGAAATGGGATTCAATAATGTAAGTATTCAGTATTTTGAAGTATTTATTTATTATTTATTATTATTTTATTTTACATTTGTTGCCTGGGTTAGTCCGACTGACCTAATAGCCCCTTATTTTAGTGGAGGCTCGAGGAGAAAAGCTCCACAGAGTTACAATACAAATATATAAAAAGCAATAATCTGAAATATCTTAGCCAATATACACAAAAAATATACTGGAAACAGTGATAAAAATCATACTGGTTTGACAATAAAGTGATGAGTCAAATTAAATAGCTATAGTAAGACAACAAGAGTGAGTAGTGTCAAGACAAGGATAGGTAGCGCATAGTTTTAGGGTACAAGGTTAATCATGGGTGGTGAGTGCAAAGACAGGACCAGTGACTTTTCAAATATTTTTTGGTAGCTGTTTTCAATTGGTTGAGTTATTTGATAGACCTAATTGCTAATGTCAGTTTGTTCCAAGAAATGGAAGGATTGAAGCTATAGAGGTTATGGACAGTTTTTGTATTTGAATTGAAGATTTGCAATCGGTCCTGGTCAGAGCTGCGAAGAGGCCTATTATGAGTATATAGGGAGATGAGAGAGGATAGGTTAGGACAGTAAGATGGCTGACAAAGGATGGAATGAATGATCTGAAGCTGACTGAGAAGAAGCTGGTGAGGAAATTTTAGCCAGTTTAGGTATTTTAGAGAAAGACAATGATGGGATTTATAGGCTTGGTGTGCTGTGAATCTGCCCACCTTGTTGTAGGTGGAGTCAAGCTTAGCTAAAAGAGAAAAGTTAAGATTTGTTAGGATTTGAGCACCATATAATAGGCAAGGTAGCAGATAGGCTTGGGCAACGGTTATTTTAGCTTTATTAGTAAGGAATTTTTTGTTCCTGTAAAGGAGGCCTTGTTCTTGATAAGTCTTCCTGATACAATTATTTACATACAAGTCAAACTTAAGTTGGTCATCAATAAGGACACCTAGGAGTTAAGTACTAGTGTCTACACCAATAGGAGTGTTATTGAGAGATAGTATAGAGAAAGTAGGTTTGAGATGGATAAAGTTTTTAGAATAAAAAGAGCTTTGTTTTCTTAGGATTTAGAATAAGCTGGTTGTTTGAGAGCCAGGCTTCTACTGAGTTAAAGGAAGTCTGAGTGGCAGTGAGTAGCTCAGAAGGAGTATCAGCAGTAGTGATAACTGTAGAGTCATCCGCATATCGTACAAGTGATGATAGAGGGCAGGAAGTATAGATACAATTAGTAAAGATATTGAAAAGCAACAGGCCAAGAATGGAACCTTGGGGAACACCCATTCTAACAGGGAGAGGAGGGGGGAGAGAGAGAGAGCAGACAGTCATCTCACTGATTTATCTTGGTCAGTCAGATAGCTAGAAAACCAGGTGAGAGTAGAGGTAGAGAAGTTAAGGTCAGTCAGTTTGTTAAGGAGGAGAAAGTGAGACACCATATCAAAAGTTTTTGATGGGTCAATGAATAAACAAGAGACAAGCTTCTTATTATCTCTGGCCAACGGGATAGTATTAATGAAACATCAGAGGGCAGTGGAGGTGCTATGTTTTGGGTGAAAGCCAATTTGTGTGGGTGTGAGCAGGTTGTCCTGTAGTAGATGTTGCATGACTTGATTATGGATGCATTTTTCAAGTACTTTAGAAAGAGGAGAAAGTATAGCAATAGGTCTGAAGTTAGAGATTTTTGAGGAGTTTCCTACTTTGTGTATGGGTAGAGTGTAGTATTGTTTCCAAATTGACAGATGGAGAGGTTTATTAATATAGATACAGGGATAGCAAGAGAGTCAGCTGCAACCTGAAGGAAATAAGGAGCTATATTATCAGCCAATGTGAAGCACAGTTTTAGCTTAGAGAGTAGATATTTAATATAGTTGGTGGGTACAGAATGTAGAGAGAAAGTATCAGAAGCCTTACAGTAGGAGAGGAGGCAGGATGCTTAGTAGAGTTGGTTGAGGAGGTGACAGAGTTTACCATATTTGAGATGGATTCAATGAAGTAAGAATTGAAGATGTTAGCCATTTCTTCTTGTGACTTTGGAGGGTAGGGGTTGGGAGATGAAGGGTTCCTAGGATATAATATTTGATTGATTGAGTTAGAGCATTTTGGGGGATTAGTTCTTTGTGTAGAAAGGGGGTTGTAATAAAAATCTCTTTTGTCTCTGTTGATATATTTTTTGTTAGATTTCTAAGTTCTTTATATTTTTGCAGGTGGGTAGGGAGTTTAGTTTTTAACAAAATTTCCACATTGTGTCTCTGGGTTTCATCAGTGTGTGGGTGGCTTTGGTTAGTCATGGGGATATAGTAGAATTAACCTGTATTGTGCGAAGTGCTGCAAGAGAGTTCAGAATGATTAGGAAGGTAGTATTAAATGAATGTAGGGCGTCATCAAGGTGGAATTGTGTTAGGTGAGTCCAGTTTATTCTGAAAAGGAGAGCATTAAATGCCTTAGGGCAGAAGTTAGATAGCTTGAGGTAGGTTATATATCTATGGGCCTTAGAAAAATGGGGGGGGGGGGGGTGAATCTAAGGAGTTTTACTGGAAAATTGGTCACTTAGAGAGTCAGGTAGGGTAGCTGAGTTATGATATTTGAGGGACTCTAAAACTAATATCCTGTCAATAAGAGAGCTAGGGTTATGAGTTTTGTTGATATGGGTGGGACTGGTGATAAGTTGTGTAAAGCCATGTAAGTTAATGGATGTAGTAGAGTTTGGTGCACAGAGAGTCAATCAGTTTATGTTTACGTCCCCTAAGAAGATGGTTTCATTAGGAATGTGTTGAGAGAAGTAGGCTAGAATATTTTCCAGGATAGGAATATTATCCTCTGGAGGGATATAGATGGCTGCTACGGTGATGTTGGTGAAGTTATTAGGTTTAAAGTTAGCAGTTAGAATTCCAGCTGGTGAGAAGGATGGGAGTAGGTTTATCAAGACAAATGAGAGTGAGATGGTTAGAGTAGACAAAGGCTGCTCCACTCCCTTTTTTTTCTTTTAGCGGTCTAGTCAGAGTATGTTGTAGCCAGGAGGGAGAATATCTCTTTCAGAGTGTTGTGGTTTCAGCCAAGTCTCAGTAAGGGTGATTATATCTGGGGTATGGTTGGCTATCCAGGCATGAAATTCGCTGACTTTGTCTAACACACTTCTAATATTCATTGAGTAGAAGGATATATATATTTTTTGGAAGAGTACTGAGACCTGTATCTGGAGAGGTTATATTATTATCAGGAGTTGAGGTCATTGGGCCAGGGTTTGGATGAGTGTCCCGTGATAACAGTAGAGTATTAGGGTGGGGGTAGCTGTTATGACTAGATAAGTGATAGAAGAGGTACTTCACTTTGTTTTTAATAGGGTTTGAGGGTGCAGGTGAGGTTTTAATTTTAGGAAGTTGAGTGTTTATAGGAAAGACTGATGAGCAGATAGTAAAAGATTGCAATGGATGTAGATAGAGGTTAGTAAGAGTTTTGGTAGGTCGAAAGTATGGTGGTATAAGTTGGGTATTATAGGAGGTAAGAAAGTAAAGAAGAAGTAAGGGAGGGACATAGAAAAGGGATTTTGCTGATAAAGCCATGCAGGAAGAGTGGATAGGAGAGACTGTAGTAGAAATGAAGGTCTTTGGGAAAGAAAAGTGGAGTAGTTAGGAATAGTCTAAATAGAAGGGATAGTGTCGAGTGTGGGTTGTTGAGGAAGATGGCTGGGAATCCAATTAGTAAGTATGTAGGGATGGAACAAGTTAGGATGAGCCTATGTGTAGGATCCTGAGAACAGGAAGGGAAGTGCTGAAGAGGAGGGCTGAGGGGGAGGAGATATACAAGTAGATAGGTATAAAGGATACACACACACACACACACATATATATATATATATATATATATATATATATATATATATATATATAGATATATATCTATAAGGCGCCACCATCCCTCTATATATATATGTGTGTGTGTGTGTGTGTGTGTGTGTGTGTGTGTGTGTGTGTGTGTGTGTGTGTGTGTGTGTGTGTGTGTGTGTGTGTGTGTGTGTGTGTATAAGGAAAGGAGTCACCATCCCTCTATCATCAGCATTGCAGGTTTAAACCTAAAGCTGTACTTTAGTTCTACAGTGTTAACTATTAAACTTAGCTGGCTCGTACACTTGCAGTACCCCAGGAGAATGCCTCAGTTCCCTTTTCCTAGCACTCCTAGTAATATACCATTTCTCCTGTACTAGACCCATAGTGCCCCTTTTCAGGCACTAGATAGTGGTGTAGAGCTGTGTTTTTTACACTTTCTCAATTCTAAGATTTCAGCAATTACAGTCCCTGGTCAGAACATACAAACTAATGTTCTAAACTAGTGAACTTATAGTCAGAAAATTAAATAAATATCTAGGTAGCCGAATACGAACTGCAATCCACTATTTCCTCATCTCCTTTAGCATTACCCACTAAACAAAAGGGTCTATACATACTTACCTGCCTAATCTCCACCATTGCTAAAGAAAAAAAAAAAAATAAACTGAATGTATTTCAAAGAAATAAGCTAAAGCAAGGTTTTTGCACCTCTCCCATCTGGGCCAATCCGCTCAGTTTGCCCTTGCTACACCCAGGCTCACTCCGCTTCCCTACCCTACCCCCATTCCCTTCTACCCCTAGTTCAAATACATTTATAGTTATCAACCACACCTTTCAATTGCCACTCAATACCTCCCTCCATTTTGCACTAACACCAACCACACCACATTCTGCCTAATCCTTTCACATTTATCTTTCTACCTTACATTAATACTCTCTCACATTGGTTAATATGTACCATAGTCCACATACCCACATACTTCCAATCCTCTATCTATCAATTACCACTATCACCTTATTCTAACTCTCTGGTATTACTACCTACCACACTTGCTTCCAATATGATATCTCCTCACCAAGACAAACTTCTAATGCTATCCATAATTACTTGCCCCCCTTATATCAATATTGATCCAGCTCTCCTTAAATCCCTTCACACTGACTACTACCAATATAAAATACAGTCCAATAAACACAAAACACAAAGGTCCCTACAGAACCAGAAAATCTATAAATTTAGAAAACTCTACCTTCACATTTTAAATATACTAACTTGCAGTGGCAGTATACATCCAAACCCAGGGCCTAACAGTACACTAAACCCAGACACTGATTTTACCATACCACTAATTCAGAGACAAAAAGCCTCTCTCCTATTTCTCAACCTTAATATTAGGAGTATAGTTAATAAGATTCATGAACTGCATGCCCTAGTAGCTTTATATAATCCAGATATTGGGCTACAGAAACATAGCTTAAAGCAGAGATCAACAATAATGAAATAACAAGTCCAGGTTATAGTATCATTGGAACATACAGGAAAAGTAAAAGGGGTTGGGGAGTAGCACTACTATATCTAAATCACCTCAAACTAGAACAACCACAAGTAAATATTCCACACATAGATAATGTGGAAATTATCCTTACAAGACTGAAATTAAATCCCAATAAACACATAAATATATTAGGTGGCTATTTCCCACTAGGCAACAACATAACCAGTATGGAAAACCTACTAGACTCAATCTCAAACTCATTACCTCAAGAAACTATCTTATTTGGAGATTTTAACATAGACTTACAAAATTGTACTATCCAGAATCCATCTACCCATATCCATCTGCATGGATTTACCCAACTCATCTCAACCCCCACTAGAACTGACAAAACATCTAAGCACCAATCCATCTTAGACTGGACTCTAACATCTGATCTCTCACTCGCATCCCAGGTAGGCTGCCTACCAGACACCCTAAGTGACCACCAACCAACTTTCCTACTCAGAAAAGGAACTCACCATATTACCCAACCATCTCTTATGGTAATTAGGAACAAAAAAAACTTTGAACATGACAACGTTATCTTTGCCCTCAAACAATGCAACTGGCAACCACAAATACACCTACCACTAGATGAAGCAGTTGACTACTTTAACTCATCCTTCTTAGAAATACTAAATCATCATACACACATCAGAACCATTAGAAGTAAAGCTTCATATGCTCCTTGGTTAACTAGTACTACCTTATCCATCCTCAAACAAACAGAAAAGTGTTGCTACATTACCACAAAAATAGAACCCAATCCATAAAACAACTCTACTTAGAACTCTGTAACAAAGCCAAAAAGCAAGTTAAACTAGATAAAATTAGCCACCATCAGAACCTCCAAGAAAAACATAATTGCAACCCCCAAAAATTCTGGTCAGCTGTAAATTCTTACTACTACCAGGAAACTCTGTAACCCCAACTCCAGCTATAACTAATAACCTAGAAGACATCCCCACCCAGTTTAACAAATACTTCACCGAGAATGTTAAAATCCTTGCATATAGCCTAAACAATAGCACCAACTGTAGGCCCATCCCCACTTCTGCCTAAAGCCAGTTACAGTCAACTCCATTTTAAAACTCCTCAACAAGCTAAAATCAAGTACCCTAGCAGCAGATAACTTACCAGCTGAATACCTAAAATAGCTGCAACAGCTATAGCCTATCCAGTTACAATTCTGCTAAACAGATCAATATCAGAGTGTAAAATACCCACTCTATGGAAATTTCCCATATCATCCCACTACACAAAGGAGAAAATACTGTAGAACTAAACAACTACCGTCCCATAGCTATAGTTATACATACACAGCTAATGAACTTCCTTCTACAAAATAACCTGTTATCCATATATCAACATGAATTTAAGACCCTTCCATAGCACTACAACTGCTCTCATGTCCTTTACCAGCATAATCAATAATCACAGAAATATGGGCCAACTAGTGTCAGCTATTTTTCTAGATCTGTCCAAGGCTTTTGATATGGTCAACCACAATATCTTATATCTTTCGGCTTTTCCCGGTTAGGGGTCACCACAGCGGAACTCCGGTCTACTAATGATTGGCAGTAGATTTTTACATATCGAGTTGCCAGCCCTGATGCACAACCTTCAACAAAGGTACACCCATTCACGCATGTCTCCACACAAAAGACGCTTTAGCTGAGAATCGAACAGGACGTCTTACTGTGAGGCGACAACGCTACCGCAGCACCACCACCGCAGTATGGTCAACCACAATATACTCCTCAAAATTCTAGCCAGCCTAAATATGAATACCCCCTCCATCTCATGGTTTAAAAACTACCTCTCAGGGTGACAACAAGCAGTTTTATGGCAAGATCAACTATCCCCCCTGCTACCAGTAACCTTAGGAGTACCTCAAGGCTCTATACTCGGCCCATTACTCTTCTCTCTGTTTACTAACCAACTCTCCACCATCACACCCAATGCCTCAGTTGTTTAATATGCAGATGACACCACTCTTATATGTGCAGTATGTACACTTTATGACCTCCACACACTAACCCAACAATGCTTCTCACTTGCAGAAACTTGGTTCAGCAACTCCCAGCTTATCTTAAATTCAAATAAAACAAAATTTCTTATGGTTGGACCAGGCAAATCCCCCTCCATCTGATAACTTCACCATAACCTCCTTGAATAATACCAAGATCACCCCCATCTCACATATCAAACTCTTAGGGGTAGAGATAGACAATAACCTCAGATTTGATATTCATGTAGCCCAGACTATTAAAAAAGTACATAAAAAACTCAGACTCCTCTGTCGGAACAAATCATATCTCACCAAGCAAACTAAAGCTACCATTGCTAGGACACATTTACTGTCTACCCTCCTCTGTGCTGCCCCAATACTGATTAAGCTTCGCAAGACTGATGTAAACAAGCTAGAATCTTGTTAACAATAAAATCGCTAGATTTGCTACACTCAGACAGCTAAACTGGTTAGAACTGCCTCACCTATTAAAAGTCAAACAGTTAATACTGGTGCACAAACTATTCGACCATCCAACTACAATCCCAGCACTCCAAAAACTAGTTATACCATATTCTACAAAAAGAACTCTAAGATCAAGAATCCCAAACCACCTACAAGTCATCAAACATAATAATGAAGCTGGGAAAGCTCTCTTTGGTCATTCCATCTGAAAAGTTTGGAATAATCTACCCTGCTACCTTACTTTCATTACCTCCACCATTCAATTTAAAAAATCCTTCAAGGCTCACTTTAGGAACATCTGGCTATGCTCCTGCAACTCCCCAGGATAAACAATAAATCAACAACCTATCCTCATCTCATAGAGATTACTCCCTTAACCTAAAAATCCTGGCTAACATTTTTGATTCCAACTACATAGAACCAGATAGGCAAACTTAGAGTCAGAGGATGTAGTACATCCACAAACTAACAGACAAGTTAGCCTCACTATTTTATACTACCTATTCTATATACTTCTGTACTATTCCAATTGTTCTCCAGTTCTACTTTATACTAATTGCACAACCTACAGGAAACCATGTACTCTTTCATTCTTCCATGTACTATTGCATTTCTACCTCATTTTCTATGTGCTATGCTATGTAATATTACATCTTAAACTGATTTTTATTTTAAGCAAAAAACTGTACCAAAATGCTATATATTCTCACATGGATTTATGATGTTATGTAAATATTATGTTGTTATGTATTTGTGGAGATTTTCTCCCAGGGCCTTCGCTGAAAAAGGACCTGTGTCCAGTCGGACTTTCTCTGTAAACAAATGTAAAATAAAATAAATAAATAAAATCAATATATGTATGCATATATATATATATATATATATATATATATATATATATATATATATATGTTTTCTTTTTGTACTGCACAGATGCAGTAGAGATTGCAGAGAACTATGAGGTGTATCAGGAGAGAAAACTTGCATCTGTTCCAATTGCTAGGCACAGAAATATTCTCCGTCTGTTACTGCACATTATCTTGACCAGACATGCCTTAATTTTGATATCAAGCCTACATGCTTGCTCTAATAGCTGTTGGTTAAGCAATGACTACATCAGTTTAATTGTGCATGGTTCAATACCCAAAAACAGTTATTTGCTATTTTTACAGGTTACTATTTATAAGACATTTTAACATCAATACTGCATGGCATTTGCAATTCAATATTTGCAAATGCAGTTATTACCTTAGAGAACAGATATCTGACATGGTACAGTGAAATACATTATTCTATTAGTCATATCATCCCATTGTGATTGACTGATTTCATGGCACATTCATGCCTTCCCATCACACCTGGATGGTATACTTATGTACTTCTCTTATTTTTTATGTACTGAAGTAATTAAGTACTGTGACAAACCATCGATCTAAATCTCTTTTTTTGTCACCCCTACTCTTTATCTCTGTTTTTTTTTTTTTTTATAACGTATTGCTTCTGAAAACAAAATGATCATCAGCACGGGGAAATAGACTGGCCACTGGGGTTCGGACTGGCATATCTCAACAAGTGGCTGTGGCTATACCACCATAAGCAGTGCAGACACCCAGAACATCTGGGTCACAACCTGTCAGCATTGCCTTCACAACTCCTACTCTACCTGTTCCACCTGCATCAGGTAGCTCTGCCCAGATCTAGGAGCAATAGAAGTGGAGGTGCTGATTTTGCCTTCCTACTTGAACTGACAGGGTTGGTGGTGGGCATTATGGACAGGGGCCTCGGTGCCCTAATCAGCATGGTCGAAAAGGTCCTGTGTCAGATTGCAAAAATGCCATGTCTAAATACAAACAAGCTGGGTAAAGACAGAAGCCACAAAAAACAAACTAGTAGTAATGAGTCCTAAAATCCAAGGTAGAACACAGTTTAAACGTTAAAAGGTTTATTATCAACTTAAATGCTTTTCATCACCTATAATATGATAACTTCATCAGAAATAAGCACCAAATTAATACAATGGTTAAAAATACAAAAACCAAATTAACACATGTTAAAAACCAACCAATCAGCGAGATATCTCATTTAAAGAAATATCCCATTTTAAAAAATATGTACCACAAAGTAACAATGCACTAATCCACAAAGCCGACTTAAGTGCCTAGGATTTAAAAATATTTGTAAGATAAATGAACATAGATACTACTAAAAGTGTGCTATCTGTCTATAAAATGTTGACACCATTTTTTTGTATATATAATAAAATCCAGCTTGTAAATATAAATATAAATAGTAAAATAAACTTTTAACTAGTATTGAAATGGCCCATCAAAAAGATTTCACTTTTTGCCCTCATCATTTGCATGGAGGGTGGCATTGCACATCTATGCTGAGTGGTGGTGAATGCCATTCAACTTTGTATGGCAAAAGGTGAGCATTTTAATTTCAGCTGTAGTAGTCCAGTTATTTTTGGCAAATGTGCATATATCAGCTGTGCTATAGGAATACAGAGTAAAGGCTGACTAAAGGCACTACTGTGGAACAGTTACTGTAACAGTTATTAGGCTGTTGGATATAAGTAGCTAGAAGTTCCTATGTGGCATGCTCAGATAATCCACCTCTCTGTTAACCAATGCTTTTGCATAGTGCCATGGGTTGAATTACAGCTGTAGTTCAAATTCTTATTTTGTGACATTTTATATTCCTATCATATGGTTAACTGCAAATGTTTGTATTTCTCTGCATTTACATTTCATTAACATACCATTCGAACAGAGCAACAAGAAAGCATTCGCAAAACACATTCCAGCCTCCACAGGAAGGCAGTAAGTGTCCTTATCCTAATTATGTCATAGTGTTGGTTGCACTTTCCTGTCCTTTTTGCTTCCTCTGGAAAGCACTTTATTGTACAGAGAATAATGAGGAAATAAATAAGTAACACACCATAAAGTCGGTCCTACATGTCCCACAAAAATACTGTTGCTATTTTTCTCTCCATTTGTCTCTCTCACTCTCTCAGTTTACCCCTTCTGCTTCAGTAAGTTGTAACTGTCCTTCAACTGTATGATTTAAAATGTGTGAAGAAGGATTTCCTTTGTGGCATGAAGACGTCGTAACTGTCCCTATTTTGCAGGGACACTCCCTGATGTTTTTTTAAAGTTTTGTTCCATTTCTCCTAAAATTGGAAATAATTTTGAGAATTTAATAAAAATACATACTTTCAAGGGTTCTAATCCAGGCATTAGCTACCTGTTATGTTACTGATTGTTTTAGCACACTGTTTCATGTGTAGCTGTTGCCTACATATTGCTGTGAGGCAACATTATCTTGCTTTTGTAACAAGCTATTTGGTCCCTGCTTCCCCCTCCCCCTGTCTATGTGTCTTCTCCCTTCTCTGTCATTAGTCTTCCTCCTCTGCATTTGCGCAATGTCTGGCAGTGAGTACTGGCTACAACTGAGGCTACATGGAAGTACACAATGTACAGAAAAATCTTGTGAGTTCTTGCCTTCGACCTCATTATTCTGGTATCCTTTGCACTACTGTGCTGAGCTATGAATAGTCAGGTTCATGTATTTTTGAACAAGCAGAAGAGAGATGAATGTACAGCATACAGTTGTCATGGGGATAATGAAGAGTAATACATACATTATCATTTTCTGCAAACTATTGTCACGTGGGGACTTTGTGAAGCAGGAGTTCGTATGTGGTGAGTTTAGATAATACTCATGTCTGTATAGATATATATATATATATATATATATATATATATATATATATATATATATATATATATATATATCCATACATCTAACCATTTTATTATTTCTCCATCATTAACAACTGTCTCAAACATAAAACACCATTACCATATAATTCTATCGCAACCTAAACACAGAACTATTTCCTTAAAGTATAACAACCTTATAAAAAGACTTCTTAAGTCAATAGCCGATATAGCAAAACAATCTATCACCTAGCGAAGATATACACCCTAACCCTGGCCGTACTATGAACCCACCCATACCCAAATCCAAACCAACTAAATATTTTCAACCTTCCCCACCACAAAGCTGATCTACTTTTTTTTAATCTAAATATTAGAAGCATCCTGACTAAATCCCATGAAATTCATGCTACTCTACCCATTACTCTCCTGACATAGTCCTACCGACTGAAACCTGGCTCAAAACTGACCTTAATAGTGATGAGATCGCACCTCCTGGCTATATAATACATAGGGTAAATAGACATAACAAAAAAGGAGGAGGCATAGCCATTCTCTACAAAAATCACCTCAGCCTTAAACACATTCATCCCACCACTCCCAACTTTGGCAAAGCAGAAATTATACTTGGTAAACTGAAGATCAACACACATAAACATCTTAACCTACTTGGCATCTACATACCCCTGGAGACAACTCATCTACACTAGAGCACATTCTCTACTGGGCTTCCCCAAACCCTACCACAAGAATCTATCATCATGGGGGACCCCAATATCAACTGGGCCTGCTTTAGCAGTACATCCCCAACTGTCCATATCAGCCTTCATGGCTTCACTCAACTTATCCATTCACACAAAAATAGAATCCGTACTCTACTGGATACTCACCAATAAACCCAATCCCACACTACTGGTAGGCTGTCTCATAGACAGCCTAAGTGACCATCTCATTACCTTTCCCCTTAGAAGAAAACCTCATCAAGAAAAACATACTAGATGCATCACTATTAGATGTAAAAAGAATTTCTGCCCCCAAACTTTCATATCCACACTAAATTACTGTGACTGGCAACCACTAAAACATCTCCCACTTGATAAAGCCACAGACTGTTTCAACTCCACACTTTTAAACATCCTAGACAAATTAGCACCAATGCAGACCATTAAGGCTAATTCAAATTATGCAGCATGGCTATCCACAGATACTAAATCTCTTCTGAAACAGAGGAAGAAAGCAATGCACACTTGGCAAAAAGATAAATCCCACATAAAAAAAAACAAACCTAGTAGCAACTTAGAAACTTAGCCAAGAAAAAATGTAAACTCTACAAATAAATTTCTACCATAACATACAAATTCAACACCAAAACAACACCAAAAATTTCTTGGCCACAATCAATAAAATCTTCTACCCTGGCAATATCAGTACCCCATCCCCTACAACTCCTGGCAACTTATGCCCCACTGAAACCCTATTCAACAAGTACTTTACAGAATCTATATTAGCTTTCACAAAAGATTCTACCAATATTCCCCTAGAGACCCTTAAACTGACCTCTAACAACAACAACAACTTCTCCTTTCACCCTGTTCCAATTAATGTTATAAAAAAACACCTACTTAAACTTAAACCCGCCCACAGCTGATAAAACTTCCCACAGAATTCTTAAAATTACCAGCAGAAGCCACTGCATACCCTGTTTGCATTCTAATAAATAGATCTGTAATTGAACAACAAATATCAGCCATATTGAAGATATCCCACATCATTCCTCTACATAAAGGAGAAAGCTCAAGAGAACTTTCCAATTTCAGACCCATTGCCATCCTTTTCCCTCTCTCTAAAATCCTTGAAAGATGCATCCATTCTCAACTCATGTCTCATCTTCTCAATAATAACCTCCTTTCCAAATCACAACATGGCTTTTGCCCCTACCACAGTAGCTCCACCACTGCCCTCTTATCCTTCTCTGATACAATCAACCGATATAGGAATACTGGTCTTATTGTCTCCTCTACTTTCCTTGATCTGTCAAAGGCATTTGACACAGTCTCTCACTACGAACTTCTAAAAACTCTATTAAAATTTACCCTTAGTTGCTCCACTCTCTACTGGTTGAAAGCATATCTTACAGGATGGAAACAAGCAGTACTTTGGCAAAACAATTTATCTTCTCTACTCCTTGTAAATTTGGATGCGCACTCCTATATATTCTCTTCGCTAACAAACTTCATACCGACACTGAACAAGCTTCTCTTGTCTGATATGCAGATGACTCTACCCTAATATGTGCATTGTCCTCTCTACAACACTTATAGGCAATAACCCAAGAAGCATTCTCAGAAGTTGAAAAATGGTTATCTGACTCACAACTCATTCTAAATCCAAGCAAAACAAAACTTTTGCTCTTCTACCCAGGTAAACCCCCTGACCCTCCACCTGCTTTCTCTATATCATCTGCTAACATCACCATCATCCCCCTGTACCTCATACTAAACTTTTAGGTGTCACTATCAACTGCTCACTCAAATTTGACCTACATATATCCCACACTATCAAAAAAGTTAATAAAAAAAATCGGTAGTCTTTATAGACACAAACAGTACCTAACAAATAGTCCTAAAGCTACCCTTGCAACTACTAATCTAATCTCCACTCTTTCTGTATGCCTCATCCATTTTAACTAATCTAAAAAAGGGTGACCTTATAAAATTAGAAAGTTGCTACTATAAGATAGCAAAATTTGCTATGGGCCTCAACTATTGACAACACCATTGCTTAGCACTCAAACACTTAAATTGGCTTGAACTACCTAACTTACTTACCTACAACCAAACTGCCACTCTTCACACTCTTATCCACCAACCTGAAATAATCACCACTCTTCAGAATCTAGTGTAGCCTTATAGTACCACACATCCTCTATGCTCTAGTAATAAGGCTCTATTAACAATTACCAAAGTAAACAACACAGCTGGCCAGTCACTCTATTCATCATGTATAGCTAAGCTTTGGAACACCTTACCCCCTGACATATGAGCAATTACAGATAAACATTGTTTTAAAAAATAAGGTAAATCATTCATGCTTAACTCCAAATTTTGTAAATGTCCCATTCCCCCCTTAACATTTCAGTCACTCACCTTTCTCACTACATTTCTATTGCTACCTGGGGTTGTTACTCAGCTAACTCCTTCTGAAAAGCCTTACCATATTAATGCTTTCTCCTCAGAGATATAATGTTGAAGTTGGAAATTCAATAATTTCAATGTATATAATTGTTTTAATATTGATGTTCTTCATGACTGCTACCTGAAATTTTCCTCTCTCAAAGTCTATAATTGATATTTTACAATCTTGATGTACTATGTGATTATTGGCTTTACTATCAAAATTTCGAACTGAACTCCATCAACTGCACTTTGTTCGAACATGGAAATTTAAACACGGCAATGTCAAACATCAAGCCCCCTATTTCGACCCATGTTAAAACCCGTTCCTAGTTTGGCTTTTGATGTTTTGACATTGCTGTTTTCGAATTTCCGTGTTCAAACAAAGTACAGTCAATGGAGTTTGATTCAAAATTTTGATAGTAAACCGATTATTGCCTATGCAAAATGTTTTTGTAAATTTTTATATTATTTGTGGAGCTTTTCTTCTCGGGCCTCTGCTGAAAAAGGACCGGTATCCAGTCGGACCTTCCCGGTAAACAAATGTTAAATAAATGTTAAAGAAATAAATACATAAAATATGTGTGTGTGTGTGTGTGTGTGTGTGTGTGTGTGTGTGTGTGTGTGTGTGTGTGTGTGTGTGTGTCTCTGTGTGTTTATTTATTTATTTTTTTGGAATACTCTCAAAGTGTGAATCCAGATGTATGCCAAAGTGTTTTTGAATGTTTGTATGACTCCTGTGGGTGTAATTGTTGGGTACCCCTTTCCTTAACACAACATTATCCTGCTGCTGTATTAATGTACTACTCCATATTGTGATGTCTCTCTTGTACATATCTTGCATGAATAATTCTGATGATAAAGCAAGTAGTAACACAACACAAATATGTACAGAAATGAAACATGAGCTAATCTCTTAGTATGTCTGTATGTGCATTCCTGTCACCAACTCTCCACCTCTTCCACCCCTTTTTTGTCATCCAGTAAACCTCCTTGATTCAAAACTATTTCAACAAGCCATGTTCCCACCAGAAGTAACATGCTTGATCCCTCATGTGTTTTATAACATGGCTGTAACATACATATAAGGATTGAATAACTGCAATTGTCATGACAAATGTGCAAATCATGACACCTAAAACATGACCATAACACATATCTGTTCTTTATTCCATCAGATTCAGACATCATTGTATTTTTATGCTGCTTATTTGCTTGAAAGTTGGCACAGATCACCATAAACTACTGCTAATTCCCATTCTAAGTTCAACACCTCAAGGTATGACTATGTATGAACTAATACTTTGCCATCAGCAGTGCAACTTAGCTTTGCAGCACTGCATTTCAGGCAGAGAGTAAAAAAATACAATAAATAATTATTTCTTTACATTGCACAAAGTCTGCATGTCTGTATTGAATTTTGACAATAAGTTATCTGAATTTCAGAATGATGCTGACTCAATTAAGTCAGTCTGTAAATGAATGTCTGCACTCCATGGTTACACTTGCAAGTGTGTTACAATGTTAGGTAGCCTATTCAGACATAATACATCATTCGAATTCTGCAGTGCACTGTCATATTTATGAAGTGCCTGTTTGTATTGTCGATGCACATTGTGCAAGCAAAAGACAAAACAAGTGACAGTGATACTATAAATGTTTACTATTTCCATGCAATCATCCTGAAATGAAGTGACAGGAATTCTTTATTGATAATCCACTTGTTTACAACTGTGATTGTCTTTGGCATCCCATACTGTGAAACAGGTACATGTCCCTCACACTAACACAATGTATATGAAGGACAGTATATAAATCTTATCAAAGAAGCTTGTAATTACACGGGACAAGCTCAGTGCTGTTACATTACTGTGCTGCACACATGTATTTGTCCCATATCTGTGATACACAGTACCAGCTGCTCCAAACAGTGATTTTTTGGTAATTACAAATTCACATAATTACATTCAAACTTCTCCTGTGGCACTTGCAACCAATTGGGTCTCTGTAGATTAACTAGATAGGTAGGAGGCTCCATTCTTACCATGGGGAACATGTGTGTGAGTGGCGGAGGCTAATGACAGGTAAATAGCACCTCAATGTCAGATGTGCTGTGTCTACTTCTACTGAGTTAAGTACATTTAACTTTGGACACAGCTCCCTCAGCACCTTATCCCACTTTTAACAGGAACACTCTCTCTGCAACACACTGATGAGGTCATCCTGTTAAATGTACACCCCCCCCCCTTAAAAGAAATCAGACTTCTCCTGTGGAACTTGTGACTAATACTATGCTCTGCAGATTGTGTAGTTACATAAGAGGTTCAAATCTCACAGTGGTGCATGCCTGAGTGGCTCTACTGTCATGGAAGTAAAGCTTTAACAACAGATGTGCTGTACCCACTTTTCTACTCAAGAGAGCGCTTTAACTTTGGACACAACACCCTCTGCAGTTTATCCCACTTTTAATACAAACTTCTAACCTGCAAAACACATAAGGTCATCCTGTCAAAAGTGCACTTTCTCCCTTTAAGCATCAGACTTGTCCTGTGCTGCTTGCAGCAAATACTGTGTTCTCTATATTGTATCACTAGATAGGTAGAAGGTTCAGGTCTCACTATGGGGAACTTGCTTGTGTGTGTTGCTTCAATGTCAGTTGCATATAGCTTCCTGAAAGGATGTGCTGTATTAACTTTCAGTCAGAAGAAGAGTTTAACCTGGAAGAGGATGCCCCCATCCCCTTATCCCATTTTTACCACAGACATCTTCTCTCCATCCCACTGGTAAGGTCAGCATGTGAAAATTGCACACTGTGCTCTTACAATTCAGACTTCTCCTGTGATGCTTGTAACTAATTCTGTGTAGTATAGATTGGGTAAATACATAGGTGGGGGTTAGAATCAAACACTGTGTAACGAATATGTGTGTGTGTGTGTGTGTGTGTGTGTGTGTGTGTGTGTGTGTGTGTGTGTGTGTGTGTGTGTGTGTATGGGTATATATACTGCCATGTGCAGTTGTGCCCATATCAACACCCCTTATGTAGACTTCCACTTAGGATGCATATTTGGCAGTGCAGTGGTGCAGTGGTTATCATTGTCTCCTCACAGCAAGAGGTTCTCCGGTTCAAATCTCGGCTGGGATGCCATCTGTGCAGAGTCTGCATGCCCTCCATGCATTCATGTGGGTTTCCTCCCATGTTACAAAGACATGCACCTGGAGCATGTTAGCCCAGGCTTCTGTTGAAAATTGATTCATTCCAAGCTGGATTTTCCTGGTAAACAAAATGTTAAATAAAAAATACATATTTTCCGTAGCAGAGAATTAGCCTAAAGCTTTGTATTACCCACAAGAAATAAGCAGTTTTGGAAATGCAATTCTTACATCATGCTATCAAAAACTAACCATATTAAAGTGCTTGCATGAATGACCCTGTGACACTGGTTGTTGATACTGTGCTCTCTAGACTGTGTAAATACAGAGGGAAGACGTTTGAATTCAGTAATGACTGACCACTGTGTGTGGGTGTTTGTCATGTTGTGTAAAAAAAGGCTTCTAATGCATGTAGCTGGGTAGTGTTACTGTGAATTTCAACCACCTTCATACATGTTTAGAAGAACATTAATATATGAAAAAGTATGATGTCATCCATTCAAATGTGCACTGCCACAAATGTAAAAGAAAATCTCATGTGGCACATGTGATTCAGCCAGTGTTCTGTTTCTTGTGATCTTAGGTAGTCTGTTCAAATCCAGCCATTACTCCTTAGACTCACTTGTGTCACTATGTCTGTGAATGTGCAGGAAGGAAACAATGCTGTCAGACAGCTCTCTGTTGTGTACATGTATGGGCTGGATTCCTATTACAATGATTTCTGCTCCTTTTTCACACATAAATGCTTTGTTTGATAATTATGATGCCATGTGATGACATTTGGCTTTCAATGAGAACTAGTAAGGTTTTTTTCAGTGGAGTGAGGACATGAGACTATATTCTGTATGTTGGTGGAGTGAGGACATGAGACTATATTCTGTATGTTGGTGCCTTAGTAAGGCATGTCTTCGACTCCATGATTATCAGCACGTTGTTCCCAATTGCCATTCTCCCATCACATTGATCACTTTATTACAAATCACATGTGTCTGAGTATACCTAGCAGAAGGCAATGATGTGAATGAAACACACATATAGCAACAGTATTTTAAAGAAATGACAGGCACACATCTCCCATGCAGCAATAACATGATGTCACAGCTGCAAAGACCAAAATATCTCATACTTGTACCACCAGTGGCAATGTAGCATATTCATTCTTTCCAACATCATGTAGCTTCTGTCATTACATGGTCAGGTGTTCAAAACCCTCATCGGCTGACTTATCTTAATGCTGTTATGCATGAATGACATCCACAAGTGTAATAATGTGCATGATTATATAATTGTCAATTATGTTATTATATAGCATTGTTCAATTATGAAAGTGTCAATAAAGAATAAATTATAGTGGGAAAAATCTCCCCTAGCCCTTTTATCTCATACAAATTGCAACACAATTGTATATATAATGACTTCACATAGATGGAGTCTTACAGGTTTATCAAAACATCCACTGTGGTACATGTGATTCATATACATGTTTGTATTTGATGGGCTTACATAGCTTGCTGTTCAATTCCAGCCAATGGTAATATTTTAGGAATATATTGACATTGCATAAACAATACTGTATGAATTCATTATTCTCAATTTGTATTTATTATTAATGCAAATAATATATCTGTCTGTGTTGTTTACATGCTGTTATGCAGTGTTCACTGTAATGTCTTGTAAGCATGCCAATTATATTCCTGTACTAGATGCACTCCCTTTACAAATGGAGACCTTGACCTACTGCAATATCACCAGATCTGTGTTATTGCCTATGTATTTTGATTGCTATTTATCATGCACTTGTATATAAAACACCTTTGTCTCAGAGATGTGTCAATGTAATATTACCCGACATTTATTGCTTGTCCAATGACAAATGTTAAAACAGGTCCCTTTCAGCTGAGCATGACATAGCTGCTGTATGGCTCATGACTTGCTTATATATGATGAAGTGAAGATACATCAGTACAGTCAGTCAGTTATCACAGATACAATCCCCTTATATGTACATGTCATATTCAATGACCCATAATGTATCCACTGTCCTTGCTAACTATTAGCTTGGCATTTTATCAGCATTATTATCACATTTACTCCCCTTTCCTACAATGTTGCATTGTGCCCCTCTCACATCCATTGTTATCATATCTGTTTTCTAGTTATGCGCATGGATAAATACTTGGAAACAGGATTATTTATTACTACCATCAATATGGAGATCTTTCTATTGAAAAAAAGTTTCTTTGTGGCATCATCAAATTTGAATGCATTAACTGAGTACATTTATTCCAATTTGCCCTCCCTTTGTAAATATCCCTGCAGTGTTCACAATGTATTCTCTGTAAATTAGCCCAGTTTCATGTCCCCTGCTTCTACATGTTTCAAAGTTACTTGATTTTACTTCATATAAGTTGTTCACATGTGCTCACATAATACGTTTGACTACAGCAAGTACTTTTATTTACATTATGTGCTCAATTTTCTCAGCACTGTTCATGAAACGGTGCTTGGAATCGTGTAAGCAGCATTCATATTCAATGAGCGCTGTTGCTCATCACTCTGGCATACAAATTGTGTAGGGTTTGCATGAAGCCTACATGACTGTTGAATCCCAAGGAAGATTTTTTTAACAGTATTTTTATGCTATGAGTTTCAGCACTTATGCCAAAATGTCCTTGTGGTACAGAGGAAGGAAACCCTGATGAAGTATTTACTTTCTATCTGCTTAACAATTGTATAATGCAAAACAATAAACTTTTATTAGCACTTCAGCTTGCAAGTCAGGCATTCCTAACATAGCAACGCAGAAGACTGCAGTCGTTAGCATAGCTAAGAATAACTAAAAATAAACAAGCCTCATCAATATTAAAATAATAGCCATAGTACTTACGCATTTCTCTCTGTCTTCACCTGCTCCCTTCTTTACTCTGTTTCTTTCCCCATTCAGCTGGAAATATACTTAAAAACATCTGATTGCAACTTAAGTGTTTACTAGTCTGTGTGAAAAACTGAAACATTTCCATGTACATCATACAAACAACTAACTTATTCAGTACAACATTCAAAATCCCATGTTTAACATAAATACAGTGACACCTCTGAATTGCAAGCAATAGCACAGATCAGTGAGAAGAGATTTATATTAATGCTAGTCACTGCTGACAAATAAAATCAAATATACATTTACCTGCTCTTGTGTATTTTCAGTCTGCTGCTTTGTACAGAAACTCACTTCCAACTCAGTAAACTCACTAGAATGTTCATTAATAATGACAAATGCACAATATCTTCTGTGACATCTTCACATACTGACATCATTCCTGTGGGAAGCCCCACCCACAACTTATGAATGGCACCCACCACTGAGCACCAGCAAATGAAGTTACTGAAATGCTGTGGTCTCTGGGTTGAAACCCAAGCATCTCGCATGCCGATCTGGCCCAAGACCACCTCTGCTTCATTTCCACATGCTGTTGTCTCTTACTTAAGAGAACAAATGAAGTTAAGAGCTTTTAACATACAGTTTACATCCCCATATATTCAAGCATTTGTGCAATAATGTACCAGTCCCTTACTGTTCCTGTCGTATAGAGGAATGAAGGTCTGATGTCATTAAACAGATGATAAAGTTGGGGTTTTACAATACATATTAGCGCTTTAACATGCAACCCCTGGAATTCCTAGCATAATAACACCGAGGATTACAGCAGTTAACATAGCTAAGAAAAACTAAAAAAACAAGTTTCATCAATAGGAAACTAATAATCATAGTACCTATGCATATCTGCCTGTCTTCACCTTCTCCCTTCTTTACTCTTCTCATCTTTTTTCCTCAGTCACATGGAAATATGCTTAAATACACTTAATTGCAACTTAAATGTCCACTAGTTTGTGTGAAAAATGGAAACTTTTCCATGTATATCATATCCATAACTGACTTATTCAATACAACATTTAAAAAAATTCCATGTTTATTAAACGTACAGTGACACCTCTGATTTAAAGACAAATAACACAGATCAGTGAGAAGAGGTACATGTTAATGCAGGTAAATGCTGATCAAAAATGCATTTACCTGATTTGCTGTGTGTTTTCAGTCTACTGCCTTGTGCCAGCACTCACTTTCAACTCATTAAACTCACTGGAATGTTTAGCATTAATGATGCAAGCATAGCACCTTCTGTGACATCTTCACATGCTGACATCAAGCCTGCAGGAAGCCCAACCAAGAACTAAGGACATTCCTAGCATAGCAATGTAGATTACAGCAATTAATATAGCTAAAAAAACTGAAAATAAACAAGTTTCATTGATAGTAATTGGATAGCAAAACATGCTCCACATAGAAATATCAGAACTCAAATGTTTTGAAATTACCTCCATGATTTCAGCTGATCACAGCATATCTGTACATTTCAGTGTAGTGGAGTACATTCAAAGCATTGAAAATGTTTTTTTTTTCTTTTCCAGGGAATACACACTTGCCACCTCATAATCTAACATAAAGCAAATCCATGATTACACAATACTAGGGAAACAGTGCACCACAATCAATCTAGAACAATTACTGTTTTCACTTTAAAAAGAGTTAGAAAGTAATTTCTGAGGACCACTGAGTTTAGAAATATGGAACAGCCTGCAAAACAGTGTATATATGTATATATATATATATATATATATATATATATATATATATATATTCATTACATTAACATTTCAGCATGAAATTAATACCTTTCCCAGCATAAAAATGTCAGTACATTTTAGCTAAGAAAAAAATAAACAAGTCTTCCCAATGATGTATGGACATTAGATTTAAAGTGATTTAAAGTGAACTTAATTTACAAATAAAACAAGTATGTACATTAAAATGAGCTGACAATAAATAAATTTTTGTAAGGTATGTACACTGCATTTAAAGTAAACTGACAATAAAAATGTATTTACTACTTGGAAACTGAGTAGGTGAGCTGGCTCATAGACCTTTTTTAGCCATGACTTAAAAGTACAAAACAATGTCACTCCTCCTCTGGTGAAGGCATGTTCTCCAATAGCCATTTTATATGTAGCTCTGCTTAATGAGATTGCGATGTAAGTCTTAGAGAATAAAGCTCAAAGGCATGCAATAGCCATTGTTTTGTATTTTGTGAATAAGAGGACCTGGGGATAAGTTGACCTTCCAGTGGCTGGAAGCCATTTTCAATGTTGTAGGAGGTTACAATTGTGAAATCTGTTGTTGGCAAGGAGGGCAAATCTGCAAATTGTATTTTTATTTATTTATTTTATTTTTATTTTATTTTACATTTGTTGACTGGGCTAGTCTAGCTGGATATATGTCCATTTTCAGTAGAGGCCCAGGGAGAAAAGCTCCATTGGTTATTACAAGTTTAAACAGAGATAGGCAATACAAGGTTATAATTTATAAACAGAAGTAGATAATACAAGTTATTACAGGTATTATGATAGGAACAAAAACCAAAAAGTGTAATAAATCTGTGATCTGAAGTCTTTTTGAATTTTATGCTGAGTAAAAGATAATCAGAGAAAGACTACAGTCCATTCTAGGGAGAAGAACATTTTTGGCTGTGGAAAAGTAGGCTGAAGGGGAGAGTAAATGGTAGATTCTCTAGCAGATTGTAAAACGAGATAGTGTTATTGTTAGCTATTTTCTAGGATTAAGGTTAACCCCTGGATATTACTATTCAGAATAAGGGGAATGCTGTGGTTATTAGTGATGTTAATAAGAGGTAGGTGAGGGAGTTTTTGTGGGGTTGCAAAAAGCATAGCAAAAGATGTAGCAAAAGGAGTAAGATCAGTTTTATGGTTAATTTGAAGGTGATCACAATCAGCCTGACTTTGGTAGTTTGTTCTGTAGATCATAGGTGCAGTTACTGGCTGGAAATAGATGGATGTCATCTACATACAATATGGTAGCAAGGGATAGGAGGTCATCTGCAAGATCACTGTAAAATAATGAAAACAGAATGGGATCCAGAAATGAACCATGTGGCACTCTAGTGTTTATGGTGCAAACCAATGCTAAAAGGTTGTAGTTAAAGGGGTTACTGTTATATAAATAAATTAATTACCAAAATACTGAATCTGTATTGAACCATTTCAAATTTAAAGGTGCCCAGCAACTGAATGTCCAGAAAAGGTAGCAATCCACATGAAGTATATAAAATAAGTCACTGTTTAGCAATGGATAGTTGAGAAGAATGTAGAGCTATGTAAGTTGAGCATATCATAACAGTACACATTTGAATTCCTCATTGCTGCAGTTGCCTATAGCTATTTAGGTTATATCTTCCCCAGGATATATTTTGTGGACAGTCTTCAAAAGTCTCTGTCTCCTCTCATTACATGCACTCAAGATATTGTGTCTTGAGATCCACATGGAGAAAATAGCAGCCTGAGCACCTATTTCTTCAGGACTTTTTTGCTCCCAAAAGGGAGAGACCCTACTCATTCTGATAACCAAAAAAGTAAGGCTCACCTAACTTTTATTTAAAAAATAACTATAAACAACAGTAGGGGGAAGTAGGTGGGTGCAGCTACTGCAGCAGTGAGGTATTCAAACATCTATTGTTATATTAAGTGCAGTTTACACAACTGTACTACATTCATCATTCACACTGCTGCAGTAGCCTAGAGCTAGCGAATAGATTGCTATAGCTTTCCCATTCAGGAGGGAAGAGAAAGGATTAGAATCTAGGAGCCCTTGGAGTATGGTCATAGCAAAGCCTGTCCTGGACCTGGAGAAGGAATACAGTTTGTAATGTTTTGTAAACAGATGACTAAGCAGCTACTTCTAGAATACTTCTAGTGTCTATCCCTTTCCATTATGCCATCAAAGAAGGCTAGGCTCTAGAAGAATGTGCCTTGATTCTGCCTGAAATAAGCTTGCCATGGTAGGAATAACAAAAAGCAATGGCAAGGGACAACCATCTTGAAACAGTCTGTTTTGATACGAGTTGTCCTGTTTTTGTCCCATCATTGGACATAAACAGCTGTTCAACTTTCCTAAAAGACTTTGTTCTGTCAGGATAGTACATGAGTTGCATTTGCACTTCCAGGATATGGAGAAACCTTTAGCTTCTGGATAAAAAACAAGGAAATTGATGGCATGATAAAATGTAAACTCTTTTTACATGAATGAATGATTTGTTTTAAAAGTAACCTACCTCTATAGAAAATCAAATAGGTTTTGCCCACCATGAGAGCTTGCAACTCAGATATCCTTTTTCCAGAAGTCAGAGCAGTGAGAAACACAATCTTCCAAGTTATGAACCACAAATCAGCCAGATGAGCTGGTTCAAAGAGAGTAGAAGTTAACTTTTCTGTCACAAAGATAAGATCTCAAATGGGGGGGGCACCTGGTTCCTAGCTGGTTCTGACATACAAAATCACATTCCAGAATTGTTTAAACAAAGACGAGGAAGAAAGAGGAGGAAACTTGGGCAGGCATGCTGAAATGAATTAAAGATAAACCCTTGATAGAGAAATAAGACAGGCTGGAGGATAATAACTCACACAAATATTTAAGAACCAGTGGTATATAATCCCTGACTGGGCCCTGGTTATTAGAGTGTCACCAGCAAGAAAATATTTTCCACTTCCACTTACTACCATAAGATTTATTAGTATATGGAATTCTTGCCACCTGCTCAGGGTCTATATCATATGGTCAACATCCCATAAGATTGGCCAGAAAAAGAATGAAAACTGAAACATTGAACCGGGGTATCCTCAGAATGTTCTTGCAGGGGGGCAAGCCCACCTGCACCCCCTGTACCCCCTGCATATTATATATACCAACCCCAATATCACTCCACATTGGAGAAAGAGCAAACACCCATTCCCAGAGAATAAGCTGGTTCATTGTTCCAGTCTTGTGTCTTTTACTGGTTGGTCATATGAGATGTCAGACATATGATAGGGACCCCCTGCTCTTGTCCTCATGAAGATGGTTCCTAAACAGTATCAAAATTGAATCATCCAGGAAGTTAGTTATAGTTGTCTGAGACTAGTGTGCATCTAACTACCCCAGTCTTATGTGAGTAGATCCAAGAAGCTTGTATTAATTGTCATTGGCTAATTCCATAAAGAAGGGAAAAACCACTGTAGCCTGACTCACCACAATTATCTTTGACAAATCCTTCTGAATCTAGAGAATTAACATGCATATCAGTGACAAGGGTTGAAATACATAAAGGAATATTCACGTTCAAAGGAATGAAAAAACATCTGTTTTCCGGGCCTACCTGCAAGGTGTCCGAGTAGATGATTTATTTAGTTGTCTATTTTAAAAGAAAAGAAATAGATCTATTTGAGGTGCTCCCCACTACTGGATCAATTCCTGGAAGACCCTTCCTCATACAGTTTCCATTTATGAGGGTCTGTCCTGTCCCTGATTAACCTGCCTGCCACTACATTTTGCTCTGATGGAATGTATGAAGCTTGGAGGGTTAAGCAATGTTTCAGAGATACCTCCCATGCCACGATAGCTAGCCTGCACATTGAGTAAGACGTGCCCACCCCCATTTATTTATATACTACATCACTAACTTGTTCCAAAAACTCTACACTTTCACCCTGATTGAATTTGCTCTCTAGCAAAACCTGAAAAATCTGTTGTCTCAGATGAAGCTGTTGAAGAAAGAAAGAAACAAAGAAAGAAAGAAAGGGAGACCCGGATTCACAGCAGTCTGTTTCTCCACAGCAGTTTTCTCTTCATAAAACCCAAAATTGGAATCTGAAATTCCTGATGGAGAGAGAGAGAGAAAGTGATGGCTTCACAAAGTTTTTAAGAACCACTGGATTTTTCTCATGCTCAACTTGGCAAGAGAAATCATGAGAATCATGGATGCTATGAAATTAGAATCCAGAGATACTTTTTGGCTGAACTCTGAAACTGATTTCAGAAGGTGAGAAAGATTTTTGTATACAAGTCCACTTTCTTCTTGGTTAGGAATGCCTTTTGCAGGGAGGAGTCTGGAAGGCATCCTAGATACACAATAATTTGAGAAGGAATTAAGGATAATTCCTGACCATTGATCTGAAAACCCAGGTTGAGAAGGTTATTTGTTCACATGTACACCTGGAAGAAGACTCTCCAGAGGTAAAGTCATCTAAATAAGGAAATATGTGAATGTTGTAGTGTCTACAATTAGCTATCACTGTAACTAGAAATTTTATAAATACCCTTAGAGCTGTATATAACCTAAATGCCAATGCATAGAACTGATAATGTGACCCAGAAACAGAAACTGAGGAAACCTTTAAAATCTGTGGCAAAAGTGATCTGATGATATGCATCTTTTATGTCTAGAGTTACAATGAAACCTAAAAGAGAAGTGAAAAGTAACAGATTGTGCAAGGTCAACATCATGAACTTAGGTACTTTTACAAACAAGTTTAGAAAAGATAGCTTGAACACTGGTCTCCAAAAAGGAACCTTCTTTGGTTACTGAAGCATTCTGGAATGCAATCCTTCTCACATTTGGTTTTGAGGCAGTGGTTCTATGACCCCCAAGGAAGGTATATGATGAACCTGAGGAAAACTTCTGATTTGCAGGATAAGGAGGATTCTCTGAAAAGGAGGTATGTCTGTAACCATCCTGACCTACTCTCAGAAGCCATTTGTTTGAAACAATCTACTGTCAAATAGGAATATTGAGAACCAGTTTCTGAGAAAGATTTGAAGGGGAATATGTAGGGAGGAGGGAGGGATAGAATGAAAAATTATCCTAGTCATTCTGAGGTAGAGGCCAGTCCCTTTTTCTAACAGGATCCCTGCTTTGTTGTCTGAAGGCAAAGGATTAACATTAACCAGAACATTGTTAGCAGCCGCAAAAAAAAAAAAAAAGAAAGAAATAGCTGCTGGTTAAGAGCAGAAATGAGAAAACAAATACTTGTTAGAGCAAGGAACTTTATAAAGTCTATCTGCCTTTTTAAGGACTGAAGATTGACTATCAGAATTATTGCAAGAAGAATCAAAAATATCCTCCAAAGCTGGTAAGAGGAATAGGCATAGTGTGTGACATATCCACTTGTAACATACCATAGTATTTCCATAAGGAGGGTGGCACTTCCATTTGTTCCCACAAAGATTCTTCATCCTGGACATATTCTTAGAAAAGTAACACTCCTTCACGTGAGAAATTGATGAAACACTCCCATCAGAATCACAGGCAGGTGCTTCTGAGGAAAATACAGAAGGAGGCCTGTCCCTCTCATTACCAGAATCCTCTGATAAAACAACATCCTCCTGATTTTTAGAATTAAGAATCATGTTTGAATTTTCCTGTTGTTCCATAGAGTTTAAAACCTGCTACAAACCTTCAGCAAAGGTAATTCATCTTTATACAAAACCATACTGTTTTTTATTTAAAATATGCATAAGATTTTGTTTCTTTTTTCTATAGAGATCCAGGAAGGAGGCTAATGGAAGGATGGCACTTCAGCCCACAAACCAGGTCTCATACTGTGGCCACCCTGAGTAGACCCTTCCAGAGAAACTCCTATACTCAAAGAAGATAGCCCTCCCATGCCCAGTACTGACACCAGAAGAGCTGCAGAGGATGTGGCAAACCCTTGGTGCATGATGGTTGAAGGAGCTACACCAGAGGGTCTCCAGAAAAATCAGTGAGAGATGTGTGGAATAAGATGTGGCCACTGCAAAGTCATACACCAATGGCTGAAACTAAGGCTGACTATGCAGCACAGGCAAGAGCCCTTTAATTTGCTTTTTGTTTTTATAGACAGTGTGAGGAGGAACTACAGGACCACCAATGTTATTGAAAAACATAATTATGTAAATAATTGAGAGAAATAGAAACTTACTATAAAAGTGAATCTGTGAAAGGAGCTTGGATATACACACACAGACATATGCATAAAAGCATATATGTATGCACAGACAAAGAGATTCAGATATCGACAGCTGTCTGAACAAATGTATAATATAGCTACAAGAACATGTAACGTATGAGTTAATGAAGGAAACAGGCACTTACCATAACAGTGAATCTCTAAGAGGTGCTTGGAAAAGTATACCCATAAATATACACAAAAGCTATGAGAAAAAATTAAAACAGAAACTTACCATAATAGTGGATATTGTAAGAGATACTTGGACACATACCCAAGTACATGCAAAAAATATGTATATATGCATAAACACAGAACTACAAATATATACACTTATATAAACACATGTGTAATATGCAGTGGTAGCTGGTGACTTCAAATCAAAGAGGAGCTGCAGGCACACTTGTCTGGGGTGGGACCAACTAGAAAGGGATGGGATTAACTTCACAGGTCAGAGCTATGATTCAGCGGGAACAACACTGATCCTGGTTACTATTTTACATAAAATAACTGCTCAATCACTGCTGCACATGCTGAATAGTCTACCAAATACTACACTAAGTCGCATTTCAGAGCTAATGAGGTGTTTAGGTTCTGCTGTAACAGCACAAAACCTAAACATCTCTAAACAGTAAAAAAGTAGCTGGTCTTGAATGATGAAACTGTTATGAGTACACATGATGTAGTAAACATACATCGTACTGTATCAGGTGATCTGCATTTTGTACAATGCCAAGTGAAAAGTAAGGAGATCTCTGTACTTTCTTAATTTATTATTCACAGTGCAAGGTCACTCCGATGACTAATGTGCCAGTGGTTCTGAGAGACACTGACACAGGCTTGTATGACAGTTTATTTTACAAAAATACACATTAATCTTGGAAAGGCAGAATTACAGCAGTAAACAGCAGGGCCAGTCAACTCATTTCATTCACAAACAGCTCCCCTTCCCCATTACCGAACAAAAGTATCTGCTTTGATCCTGCCAGGATTAAATTAACATTACTTGTATTAATTTGATTTAGTTGACAGAAACATTAGTGACAACTTATGTGCCAGCTCACCTTACACAAATACACATTTAATTTTATTTATTTTACTTTTGTTCACCCGAGTTTGTACAACTATCTTTAGTCAAAAACTCTTTTCAGCATATGGCCAGGTAGAAAAGATTTAACATATTACAAACATTTTTAAACAGACATTCAGTATATACATGAACAGATATGAAATAACATAACAATAAGACTGATTCATGCATTTCATAATTAGATTACATTCATCTGAAAGTACAGACAACTATTGCAGTCTTGCAAAGCTGGAATTACAACAGTAAACATCAGGGCCAGTTGCTTCATTCATACATAGCCCCAGTCATAGGATCATAGGCTCATAGAATCATAGGAAGTTACTAGGCTAATGGCCCTGAGGCCCTTACAAGGCTAGCCAAGAGTTTATCCCCAAAAGGAAACCTCAGTCAGCACCTGTCACCCCTGTCAATGAGGGACACAGGTGGAACCCCTGGGGCAAATTTGTGGTTTTCCATCCACTCATCAAGGTTGCGCTTGAAGAGGATTCAGTGAGGTGCTACGTTTGACATGTATGGAAAGTCTATTCCAGAGATGAGATAGCCTCTGGGAGACAAATCTGTCTCTAGAGCATGTTTTCTTGATGTTGCATATTAGATTCAGGCCTTTTGAGCAGGTAGTGCATGAGGATTTAGACCTACTGATATGGAGCATCTCTAGTATGGCAAGTTTCAGTCCTTATTGCCCACCCCAGCCACAGTATATAATTTGATCTTGTGAGGATAAAAGACAAAAAAGCAGATAAAAGACAACACTGTTATTAATAAATGTATTTTTTTCACAAAAACAATAGTGAGAATTCAGAGCTTGTGGTCAGTCTTACTTCACTCAGATGCATGTTACTCTTGCAAAGCAAGTGATAAGTACAACAGTAAGGCCAGTCATTTCATTCACATATACTATGCATAGCCCCCCAACCCAACTGCCTACCCACAGTATCTGCTTTGAGCCTACAAGCTTTAAAATAATGAAAAGAGAAGACAATGGTTACATTTCTGTATCTCTTTCGTATCACATAGTCAAGAGCTTGCAGGTGATCTTACTTCAGTTCACGCATACACACTTTAGTCATGCAAGGCTAGAGTTTCAACAACAAAACATCCACACACTATCCTAATCTATCTTGATTGACCCTGCAAAAAGATTAGGTTAAAAAAGAAAAACATTTAATCCACAAGTAGCTCCAAAGCACATTGCATACCTAGTATCTGTTTGACCCCTGTCAGGATATTTTACTAGAAAAAAGACATCCACAGTCAATCAGCCTCCAAAGCACACTGCCTCCTACGTAGCTGGTTAACCCTGCCAGGATATTATATTAAAAAAACAAAATCATCAACAGCCCCTAAAACACATTGCCTCCAAGTCCCTAGTATCTAGTTAGCCCAGCAGGCTATTATATTAAAAAATCCATCAACAGCCCCTAAAACACATTGTCTCCTTACTATCTGGTTCACCTTGCCAGCTTATTATATTTAAAATTTATCAACAGCCCCCTAAAACACATTGTCTCCTTAGTATTAGGTTGACCCTGCCAGGATATTGTATTAAAAATCTATAAACAGTCCAAAAAGCACATTGTCTCTTTAGTGTCTAGTTAACCTTGTCAGGATATTATATTAAAAAAAAACTATCCACAAACAGCCTCCAAAACACATTGCCTCCTCTGGTTCACCTTCCAAGATATTATATTAAAAAAAGAATCTATCAACAGCTCCCCAAACACACTGCCAACCTACTAGTATCTGGTTGACCCTGCCAGAAAAAAAAAGTGCACAAGTTTCAGCTGACTGACTGATGATAATTATAATTAAGCCAGTCAGTTCACAATAAGGTGCCAGCATTTTTTTACTCACCTTCTACAAAAAAAATAATAAATCTCCCTCACAGTCTGATGACTGCACAGCGCACTTAAAGCACAGGAAGGAAACATCAATTGTTTTCCTTCTTTATTCGCTTATGTCAGCAGATGCATCACATACATAGATTATGTGACAGTCACAGGCTGCTGACCTTAACAGTCCATTTTTCAACAATATTCCTGCTGTTAAAACTACAATGACTTCTTGGCATCTTCTTTTATGCCGACCTACTTCCTAATCCAGCCTGGCCACAAGAAAGAAGTTTTTGCCTTCTTTTTGAATCAGAACTCAGGCTCTCATGCACACAGCTCAGAATTCCCCAAATGGTTGCACTCACATTTTCACACTAGCAATCTGCTGCTAGTGCTATGTAAGTAAATCTTTTTTACTCTGCAAAAGTGGGAGGCTGTAGCCCAGCTGTCCAATACCACAAGCCACCCCTGCTAATATGGTAAGAAAAAACATACTGATATGTGAATGAGATAAACAGGAACATACCATAACTGTGAGTCTGTGAGAGGAGCTAGGCAAATAAACCCATGTTTAACCTCAAAAATGTATACACATGACATAGAGTACAAATATGTACACCCATATGAACAAATGTATTCTATAGCTTCAAAAAAAACATAAATTTGTGAACCATAACTGATCTTTTTTACCTTCTCCACAATTGGAGCCACTTGGGCTTCTGCTTTGATGTCCTCACTTCTTTGTCTGATCCTGAGTGCTCATACTACAGCCTGTTTCAAGCACTTCATCTCCATCACTTCTAATTTCTTCACCTACTCTGCCTTCACTGCCCAGGTCTCTGTACCATACAGTAGTTCATAGGTTCATAGGTTCATACTAGACTATCTGCCCTAGGGCATTTACAAGCCTAGCCAGAGTGTGTTTGGCTTCCGCCACCCATTTTAAATGAATTTTGCTATGCCCTTTTTCAAGGTTAGTATACTGTGCCTCTGTCTAACAGTGACACAGAAGTGATACCTGGAGTAAATCTATGATCTCCCATCCACTCATCAAGATTCCTCTTGAAGAGAGTCAATGAGGGACTCTGCCTAACCTGGACTGGGATTTTATTCCAGAGTGAAGGGAGCCTCTGGGTTATGAATCTGTCCCTCCAGCATGTCCTATTTATTTCAGTGCTGAGGTTCAGGTCTCTCGGGCGAGTAGCTCGATGGGATTTGGATTTTCTGAGGTGCAGCATGTCCATTAATTCCGGGTTGGACATGGCTTTATACGTCAGGCACAGATCGCCTCTGAGCAGGCAGTATGCCACTGAGTAGTGCTGGAGTTTCTTTAACCGGGCAGCATATGGCATCTGTTTGAGCCCTTTGAGCCTCTTGGTGAGGTACTTTTGGGGTCTTTCCAGTTGCTGCAGGTGTCTGGTAAGGTACATCCCAAAAGGGGCATTGTACTCAATTATGGGCCTGATGAGGGATGAGTAAAGAGGCACGATGACCTCCCCTGATCCAGATGTGAATCCCTTCATGATTAGGTGGGCTATATAAAATGTTTTTCTAACCACTTTGGCCACATTGTTGTCGAATGAGAGATTGCTATCAACTTGGGTCCCCAGGTCCCTAATTACTTCTTCCATACTTAATGGATTACCATCTATGTGGTAATTTGTGGGCACTTCATTTTTGCCAAAGGGGATGACTATACACTTTATGGCGCTTAGCTTGAGGCCATGGCTCTGGCACCAGTTGTCTGTTTCTATGAGGCCCTTTTTTAGGATGCTTGCGTCGACTGGAGAGTCGATTGTGGCACCCAGTTTGCAGTCATCTGCGAACTTGGTCAGCCACAGTCCTTCCGTGTTGGCCTGTACCTCCGAGAAATATATACCGAACAAGAGAGGTCCCAGGACTGAGCCTTGTGGGATGCCACTTGTAACTGGTTTGGAGTCTGACATGGCTCCAGCAATTCTAATCATGTGGGTTCTGTCCTTGACCCAGTTTGCAACCCATCTAGTGACATAGGGGTTTATATTTAAGCTGGTGAGCTTATCTATAATGCCCGAGTGGGGTATTGTATCGAAGGCTTTTGCGAGGTCCAGGTAGGCTGTGTAGACCACCTTCCCCTCGTCAATGGCCTTTGTGACTGTTTCAAAGAAATCGACCAGGTTTAAGAGGCAGGATCTGCCCTTAACAAAGCCGAACTGGGTAGGAAACAGTGTCTGTAGGTCCCCAATATCTTTATTTATGAGGTCCATGATGATCCTTTCCATAGCTTTGCAGACCAAGCTAGTCAGGCTTATGGGGCGATAGTTTCCAGGATCCGTTGAGGCACCACCTTTGTGGAGAGGGACCACTGTTACTGTACGCCACTCTTTGGGTACATATCCTGTAGTAAGGCTGAGATTGAACAGTAGTTTTATGTTTGGGTTTAGTTCTTCTTGGAGTTCATGTAGGATGCAGCCCGGGACACAGTCTGGTCCCATTGATGCTGTGTTTTTGCTTTGGAGAGGGCGGCTCTTACCTGAGCATCTGAGATGTCAGGGGGGAAGCACTCTGCTGGGATAGATATTTGCCCTTTTGGTGGGGGGGGGGGAGTTTGCGCTGAATCTGTCAGCTAGGATGTTGGCAATGTCTGTGGGTTCGGTGTATTTTTTGTCATTTTGGACTAATTCTGAGCATATCTGGGAATTCCCACCCAGGTTCCTAACATAACTAAAGAAAGCCTTGTGATTATCCTTAGTGTCCTGTGCAATTTTTCTCTCGAAGCTGGCCTTAGACGATTTTATGAGTGCCCGTAGTTTTTTGCTAATACTGATCAGAGATGCCTTCCCTTTTTGGGATTTTTCTCTATCATGTAGTAGCTTCCTCCTTCTATTGTATAGTTTGTTTGTGGCTGGGGTCCACCAGACAGGACGCCTGCCTTTGGAGGATTGGGTCTTGGTTTTGTTTGGGATTGCATGATCCATGCATTCCTGAAGGTGTTCATAGAATGCAATATAAAGGATTCTGCGGTCTGGGCCGTATTTTCCACAGGCCCGGGGGCTTTGTAGGATTCCACCTCGGTTTTGAGGAGTGTGAAATTTGCTTTAGAGAAGTTTTTCACTGTGGTTTTCTGGGCAGGGGGTGGGGCCGGGATGTGAATATCTAGTGAGATTAGTTTATGGTCTGATCTTACCAGTGAGGGATACACTTCTGGTCTGGAGCATAGAGTCCCCATTTGGTGATGATCAGATCCAGTATGTTTTCCCCTATTGTGGGAGTGGTAACAAGTTGTTCCATAGCATTTGAGTTTATAAATTCTAGGAACCTTTGGGCTAGGGTGTTAGAGCTAGAGTAATGCTCCCAGTCTATGTTTGGGTAGTTGAAGTCGCTCAATATAATGGTGTTTGGAGAGACCTTCATATTTTCCAGTGTTCTCAGGAAGTCCAAGTGAGGTTCCTGGGTTTGGGACGGTGGTCTGTAGCAGGCTATAAACTGGAAGGCAGTTTTACCCACTGTTAGTTGCACATGGATAGTCCCTGATGCTTCGTGCTGTGCCACCAACCTGGAGGTGTGGGTATCTTTGACAAATATTGATACTCCCCCTCCTTTTGTGGTTCGGTCCAAGTTTTGGGGCCGGAAAACATGGCATGAGGTATAACCTGGTAGTGCTGGGGTGCTCTTGGGAGCCTTAAACCAGGTTTCTGTTACTGCACAGATATCAATGTTCTCTATGCTAAGGAGAGTTTCGAGTGCGTGCATCTTGAGGTTTAGACTTCTGGCATTGAGTAGCATTACTCTTAGTTTCTTATCCCTTGTGATACCTATGGAGGTGGGTTTGTCTTTTGAGCCCTGCCTAAAAAAGGCACTATGGGGGTGGCAAGAGTCTTTGCCAATATCCGAAAGCCCAGGGGTGACAGGTGCAAGCCATCCCTAGCGAAGCATCGTGGCTTGTGAAGCATGTCATCCCAGGCTGACAGACACTGGCTCCCCTTTGAATGACACCAATACTTTAGCCAATTGTTAAAATTGATCATTTTGTCTTTATACTGTGGCATCATTCTTGGTGAGAGTAAGATGCTACTCAAGGTCAGGGTCATACCAGCCTGGGCTACATGCTCAGAGAGCTCCTCTATGTCTCTTTTCATGTAGTCCAGGGAGGTACGTCTCAGGTCATTCACATCAGCATGGACAATGATGGAGTCATATTTGTACTTGCTTTGGAGTGACCTGAGTGCTTGTGTTATGTGGCAGATCCTGGCACCCAACAGGCAGCTTACAGTGACCTTCTCCTTGTTCAGCCTGGTGAGCGGGACGTCAGTGTGCCTGATGATAGAGTCACATATTACAAGTGTATCAGGTGTGTTGTTTAGCCTTAAGGGCTGTGACTGTTCAGCACACTGGCTTTGTGAGCTATGTGTTGCACGTGTTTTGTTTTGGGGTAGCGATTGCTTGGGTGTCTGCTTTGGAGGTCTCTGTTGCTTAGGCCGATTTTTATTTAGAGCCTCCGAGTATGTTTTTCTGTGTTTATGTGTTTGGTTTGCTGTCGTGGTAGGTCTATGTGAGACTGGAATTGTAGTGAGTGTGGTTTTCTTCTCCTCCTGACTGGTTACGCCAGTACTGAGTTGAGAGAGCTTAGCCTCCAGTTTGGCTATATGGTTGCATCTCTCACATGTGTTGGAATTTGTTGGGAGGAGGAGAGGGTTGTCTGTGTACATGAGGCAGTTGTAACATTGCCTCAAGATTAACAGATTCACCAGCTGGACCGGAGAGGAGATTGACAACTGACCTTTGGACATGCTAGTATAGTATTGGGAATTCCTTTATAATTGAAAAAAGGGCCAATGGGGAACAAGGTACTCAAGGGGAGTTTGTGAGGGTGTAGTGCTTTTAATTTGTTTAGTGCTGACTTATATAATTGCTTTAGTGAGCAAGTGCCAGGCTTTAGAGTAGGAATAGGGTGTTTATTATGAGAACTAGATCAGTTCTAAGGGAGAAAGTGAAGAGCAGACTTTGTGGAGCCGAGAATGGTTTAAACTCAATTAAGCAGCATTGCTCGATGCTGCGCTATGTGCACAATCGCGCAAAGCCACGCTAAAGCGGGTTTTATACAGGGGGACTTGAAAGAGCTAGAAATTGGCCCAAAACGGCCAATAGACAACCAGATTCTTGTGCTGGGAACACTCCTCCAGGGATAGATAGGTTGCTCTAAGCTCCCCACTGCCACTAGTGAACAAAGAAGCCTCCCTTTATCCAAGAAAGGAAATGGGCAACACAGGAACTTTCCAAAAGTCCAGAATACAGCAAAGCCTGTATTTGGACTACTCTAGGTCAGGAAAGACGAGAAACAAGGATATTTTTTTTTTCTTTTTTGCAACAAACAGCAGGAAAATGCAATAAATATGTAGCACAGGATAGCGCACTTGAGTGTGTAGCCTCAACAGGTAAATGCAACAAACAGGGCAAACTTTAAAAGTGCAGGTGCAAAAACAACTTTAAACAGTTTAAAACAGTTCAAGAAGCAGAAATACTTGCAGTTTAGCTAGATCGGACAGTCGCCCATTTAGTAGCAGCAAAAAAAAAAACACTTTTATCAGGTTAGCAGTCGCTCTTTTAGCCTCTCTGCTGCTAGCACCACTCTGCAGGACCACGAGGAGCTTGGCTGAGTAGGAACAAGCGCAAAAACCGCGCCAAAGCGGGTTTTATACAGGGGGACTTGAAAGAGCTAGAAATTGGCCCAAAACGGCCAATAGACTACCAGATTCTTGTGCTGGGAACACTCCTCCAGGGATAGATAGGCTGCTCTAAGCTCCCCACTGCCACTGGTGAACAAAGAAGCCTCCCTCTATCCAAGAAAGGAAATGGGCAACACAGAAACTTTCCAAAAGTCCAGAATACAGCAAAGCCTGTATTTGGACTACTCTAGGTCAGGAAAGACGGGAAACAAGGATAATTTTTTTTTCTTTTTTGCAACAAACAGCAGGAAGATGCAATGAATATGTAACACATGCTGGCGGACTTGAGTGTGTAGCCTCAACAGGTAAATGCAACAAACAGGACAAACAATAAAAATGCAGGTGAAAAATAACTTTAAACAGTTTAAAAAAGTTCAAGAAGCAGAAATACTTGCAGTTTAGCTAGATTGGACAATCGCCCAGGTAGTAGCAGGAAAAAAAAAATTATCAGGTTAGCAATCACGTTTTTAGCCTCTCTGCCGCTAGCACCACTCTGCAGGACCATTTGGAGCTTGGCTGAGTAGTAGCAAACGCAACAACTTTGCCAAAGTGGGTTTTATACACGGGGACTTGAAAGAGCTAGAAATTGTCCGAAAACGGCCAATAGACTACCAGATTCTTGTGCTGGGTACACTCCTCCAGGGATAGATAGGCTGTTCTAATCTCCCCACTGCCACTGGTGAACAAAAAACCCTCCCTTTATCCAAGGAAGGAAATGGGCAACACAGGAACTTTCCAAAAGTCCAGAATACAGCAAAGCCTGTATTTGGACTACTCTAGGTCAGAAAAGATGGGAAACAAGGATAATTTTTTAGTTTTTTTTTTTTTTTTTTTTTTTTTTCTGTTTTGCAACAAACAGTAGGAAAATGCAATAAATATGTAACACAGGCTAGCGCACTTGAGTGTGTAGCCTCAACAGGTAAATGCAACAAACAGGACAAACTTTAAATTTCAAGCGCAAAAGCGCGCTAAAGCTGGCTTTAAAGCAGGGGGTTAGTAGAGATAGGAAATGACCCAAAACGGCCAATAAGCTACAAGTCACTGGGCTGGAACCACTCCTCAAGGGACAGATAGGCTGCACAGAGCTCCCCATTCTCACTGGTGAACAAAGAAGCTTCCTCCTATCCAAATAAGGATATGGGCAACACAGGAACTATGACACAGCCCAGAGATCAGCAATACCTGAAGACTGGACTATTCTAGTTCAGTAAAGGTGGGAAACAAGGATTTTTTTTTTTTTTTTTTCTTAACAGAGTAGCAGAAATTATGTACAGAAGCACAGTAAATGCTTTAATTTGGCTAGCACACTTGAGTGTGTAGCCTACCAGTTAAACTAAGCAAAAACAAACTTTAAAAGTGCAAAAAAACTCAGAAATACAGGCAGGAATGCAATAAAACAACTTTGCAGAGCTTATTTAGTTAAAGAAACAGAGAAGTCTATATATACAGAAAAGCAGTATTGTTCACACCAGTGTTTTGTACACCTTAGTTTTCAGCTTCTTTGTCATTCTTCCGTCATATACTACACCTGACCCTCTGTGTCAGTGGGCTGCAGCTGCTCTCAATCTAGCTTTACCTCACATTCAGACTTCCTTTCTCCTCAGCCACCACTCCCAGAAGCTTGAAGCTGTTTACCTGTTCTACTATCATCCACTCTGTCTCATTTCTCAACTTCTCTGATTTTCCCCATTTGCTATCATTACAGTTGTCATATCTGTACTCAGTTTCATTCTTCGTGCCTTCAGCTTTGTATTCCATTCTCCTATAATTTGCTGAAGTTTATATATATATATATATATATATATATATATATATATATATATATATATATATATAGCAGCTTTGTTGATCTGACTTTCATGACCTGTTTGTTAATGTAGTCCATCACCAGTATTAACAGCAGTGGTCTCAGAGATGAACCCTGATGCACACCCACTCTCACTTGGAGCCCCTCTATCAGTCCGTACACTGTTTGCATTTGTGTCACTGGGTCCATGAACATAGCCTGCACTAATTCTACCAACACTTCTGGGACTTTGAACCATCACAGGACTGCATAAATCAGCTTTCTTGGGACCTTGTCATACGCTTTCGCAAAGTCTAGGAATGCCCAGTTGGACTTTTTCCTTAACTCTAGCTTCTTTTCAAATATCTGTCTGTCTCACTGCAAACATTAGGCCAGTTGTGCTGGATGCCGATTTGAATCCAAACTGCTCATCCCCCATCTTAATTTCTACGATTCATTATATTCATCAGGAGATTCATACATTCAGATGTGAGTGCCTCCCCCTTGTTCTTGTACACTGGCAGCAAAATGCTTATCCTCCAGTCATCTAGGCTATGCCTTTCTCTCCATACCTGTATGATACCTTCAGCAGCCATTTCTGCCCTAACACAACATGTTGATCATATCGAATGTGACCTCATCTAAGCCTTCTGCTTGCCCTGACTTCACTTTCTCTAGGGTTGTTTAGATTGGGCTCCTCTTCTTCTTTCCCTGTAAGCTGTCTGGAGCACTATAGCTTCTGTGAGGTTTTATACATTGAGAAGCTGCTGGAAGTACTTTGTCTATCTGCTTTTGATGTCCTGTGGACTGGTGAGCAGATTGTTACTGGCATGCCTTATGAAGTATATCTGATAACTATCCCCTTTATAGGTTCACAGGTTAGTACTAAGCTAACTGCCCTTGCGAGCCATTTTAAGCCTAGCCAATTATCCCTTGTGAGACTCAAACCCTGTACCTTTTGTTTGTAAGGCAAACACCTTAACCATTAGGCCACCCCCAACTGTTCTTTCTGTCTTTGCCTTGCAACCTGATAGAATTTGTTTGTATCATCTGCTGTGTCCCTTTTCAGAAACTCGTAGAGTGCTTTTGATGCCTTTTCTTTGTCCTTTGTTCTGTGCTACTGCAACAACTTTCTTAGCCTCTTAGTTAGCCAACCATTATGCCTTCTTAGCCTAGTGTGTCTTTTCTATCTCCCACTTTTTCCTGCACTCCTTCTTTCTTTTGATGACTTCATGGACTTCTGCATTGATCACATTATGCACTTTATTTCCATACCTGGCTTGGCCACATATTTGTTCTTTAGTCCTCACACATGCTCTTCTGAGACGCTGCCATTCTTCTTCAACTCCACCTATTTCCTCTTCTTCCTGGGGTATTTCCTTGAACTCTTGTGCTTTCTCTTCAGTGAACTTCCAAGTCTTCAGCATATTCTCTGCTGATCTGAAAGTGTTCTATGCCCACTGCTTGTAGATGATTGTTACAACCAGTGGCTCATGCTGTGGGCCGACTCTTTCACTAGAGATGAAATTCAATTGCTGATTTTAGTCTAGTGCCCTTTCCTTATTAGGAGCATACCGCTCAACTATCCAGATTTTTGCGTCATATTTTTGGTCTATTCCTCATAAAATGTGTGGTTTTCTAGCAACTTATTGAAGATTAAAGTCACTAAATAATGACACACATTTGAGTTTCAGACATCACATCCTTTAGAAAATGCATTTTAACAGAAAACGTGTTGTTCTATCAACTTTCTTAATTTATAATAGCAATATTTAAAATCTGTCCCTGCTTTTAGCTTTTGTCCCCCATTATTTCTGGATTTGTCCAGACTTCTTATACTGAGAGACTGAGAGGTATAAAGCAAGGCTTACCTGAGCTGCATGTTGTCCCGTCTTGTACATGATATTGTGACTGTCTCCATTGATGAACCATGTGTTGGACATCATCAAGGCATATGCCAGTCAGAAGTCTCAAATGGATTCTCCTTCTTTATTCCTATTGTCCCACTCATGTGGACCCAGGTAGTCCTCATATCATCCTCCATCTGACCAGATATGTGCATTTAGACCCCATTATCAGCTGCTTTATTTAGTAGGCCCTGTAACTGCTGCCTGATTGCACTCTATTCCTCAATATCAAAACACATATGCGGGGCATGGGCTGAGATTATGAACAGTATCCACACCTTATGATAGTGTCTAACTGCCAGTTAAGAAGTTCTTGATAAAGCTTGGTCCTGAGCCAAGCGAAAGCGCTTGATTTGATTTTGTCTTTACTATTGCTGGAGATTAAAAGTTTTTGAAACGTCTTCACGGACTGGTTCCTCTTTCTGTGGATTTGTGGTTCTAAGTTCGTTTGTTTGACCTGTATATTATTTATTTACTTACTTATTTATCTCCATTGTTTTACCAGGATGTCCAACTGGGCAAACATATCCCTTTTCAGAAAAATCTCCATGAGAAATTAAAATAAGTAGTATATATATATATATGTCATACGGCATATTGGTTCCTATTATGTGATCGAAGAGAAGGCATCTTGAACAAACTTGAAAGCAGGAAACTGCAAAATATCGAAATGGCATATAAGCGATTTCTTTCCCTGGGAAAGAAATCGCTTGGCCGCTTCTGTTACTTTGCCATTTTCATCACTATAGTGCGATCTCAGAGATGGTATATTTAAGTAGGGGTGGTGTGGGGGCCACATCGGGGGGGGGCTGAAGCCCCCACTTTATGTAATGTTTTAAAGTTTTTTTTTTTTCTTTTGTGGAACAGCGATTTTTTATCGCTGTTCTAAGTGTTTGGGATTGTAAGCTTTCGCTTACATGGGGATGATAAATCAGCTTTCACTTTTTTAAGCATTTGATGACTTACTATAGACCCCGGCATACTCAGGTAACACAGCAGCATTACATACAAAGTTTAATGAGAACTATTTACTGTAGTACTTGTACAACATACAGGATAAAAGGGTCTGATTGGAGGGGGAATTGAGTTCCAGGATTTTGAGATACAATTGGAGCAAACAGCATTTCCTATTTTGTTGTGAGCTTTGTGAATTAGGAAAATATATGTTTGTCAGTAGAATGGAGAGCTCTATTGATGATGTGGATTGTAGTTTTCCATTTGGAACAGGGTATTTTTCAGGATGAAAGACTTCTGTGTGCAAATTGAAGTTGAAGGTAGGTGAAGAGGTGAGGTAGTTCAAGCCAATTCAGGTGCTATGTGAAGAATGGCTTGTTGGAAGCAAATATGGCTATTTTTATTATGGTATTTCTCTCTCTTGATTGTCAGGATGAACTGGGAGTTGATGAAAATAGGGGAGGTATACAGCTGTAGGCAGTATGTAGGTAGACACTAATGTTATCAGATATTGTTTGGCTGTATAAAGCAGACCTAATTTCTGTTTTTTTTTTTTTTTTTTTTTTTTGAATTCCTTGTTGGATGTGGAAGTAGAGTGTCATGGTGTTGTCTAGTACAGTATAAACGCTAGTAATTTAGTATTGGAATCTACGTCAGTATTTGTGTTATTTGCAGAGGTGATTTGAAAGCTAACTTTGCATTTGGTATGAGACTTCGGAATGAAAAGAAGTTTTATCTTTTTGGGTTTAGTATTAGGACTGATTTATTATTGATTTTCTCCTATTTCACTTGTTGAGTCTGATTGTGGTATGAATGAGTTGTGGTAGAGACAATCTATGATCTAGTCACCCGGGATTCTTGTTTCATTGTGTATATTTTATGTAGTCCAGGAGAAAACAAATTCTAATGCTCTTGTCTTATCACCAGGTGAGATATATAGAGCTATGATACAGAGGCTTTTCCTGTCATTTAGGCTGAGCAGAGAGATAAATATCTCAGTATTATTGAGGGTGGGGTGTATGTGGGTAAACAGATAAAGTTCCAGGGTGTTAGAATGTATTACAGTTAGTCTACCACCTTTTTTGTCTTTTTGTCGACCATATGCTGTAACCTGGTGGAGTAATTTTCTTACCTTTGATGTCTGGCTTCAGCCAAATTTCAGAGATGGCTAGAGTGTTCAGGAGCACCAACATTTAACAACACATGAAGGGTATATAGGTAAGAGTGTGGATAACATCCAAGTATATTCATACTAGGCTCGGAGTTAGTGAGAATATTAAGACAGAGTAGTACTTTTTAGGGGAAAGGCATAGAGAAACAGTATTTTATGATTTATTCTGGTTCTGGGGTGCGTTTTGGCATAAATGGATGAGGTTACAAGAATTTGTGGCATTTAAAAAAGTCTATCTAGGAGCTCTTATAGAGATTTGGTGATATATAGGGGATGTTTGGCAGTAATATTGTTGGGGTTATTAGAAACTCAGTGACAGGAAGGTGGGTATGGTATAAGAAAGAGTGTGTGCATGAAAGCAAGCATTAAATATTTTATGTTTCAGGATGTAAGGGGGAAGTGCTGCGGGTGAATAAGGCCAGGGATTGGAACTATATTTGGTAGAACTGTTGCAGAGAAATGTCACCAGGGTATTTTAAGTGATTAGGTTTGCTCGATGTAGAAAGGTATAGTGGTGAGTTTATTTTGTAGAGAGATATGTCAGTGAGAAGGGAGCTAAACACTAGGGTAAGGAATATAGGAGGAGCAGGGTTTGATAGCAGAGTGGGGAGGATGGAGCATGTTGTGATTAGGGGAAAGGCATGGAGTCAATTAATAAATATAATTAAGTAAAGAGGTTAGAGTGCTTAATTGCAATCAGATGGCATAGGATTTGTGTGTGTGTGTGTGTGTATTACCGTGACTAGGGTATGTATTATATCTGTGTATGTCTACAGCTATGTGTGTGCTTTTAAGAGGAGTGAGAAGTAGGTGGAGTGGCATAAAACATACACTTATGCATAGACAAAGATCACAGATATGTACTTTTGTATGAATAAATGAATAATATAGCTGCAAAATCATATAAATATGTGAATAAATGAGAGAAACAGGAACTTCCCAGAACACTGAGTCTGTAAGAGAAGTCTGCCACACACCCAAGCATATGCACAAATATGTGTATGTATGCATTCAGAGAATTACAAATATCTGCACCTTTATGAACAAATGTTATACTTTCAGTCTCAGTGAATTTGTGAGAGGTACTTGGTCACATGCACCCAAGTGTATGCGTAAAATGTATTCATTTGCATAGGCACAGAGCTACAAATATCTATACCTGCATGAATAAATGTATAGAATAGTTGCAAAAATATATTCATAGAGTCACTATTATGGTAAGTATCCTTGCCTCTTATTTATTCATAGAGGTGTGCATATTTTTAGTTATGTGTGCCTGCATACATATACATTATTGTGTGAGTACTAAGGTGTAGACATAAACACTGCCCTTAGAGATTCAATGTTATTGCAAGTTTCTGTGCCTCTGATTTATTCATACAGGTGTGGATATCCTTAGCTATATGTCAATGTATACACCTAAGTATATACATAAAGTGTATGTGGGTGCATATAACCATAAACAGAATGTGAACTCACCCCACTAAATGCAAATACACTGTTGTGTGAATACTAAGGTGTATGGT